>NC_089206.1:2850310-3050310 GCF_963930695.1 Labrus bergylta
TTCATATCTCTAACTTCCGTTGTTTTGTGGAGGAAGTCTTATAGGTCATAAAGATGTGGTTGCACATCTCTGATCTAACATGAAACTTGATTGAAATGGATCTATATATTAAGAGAGTATTTCTCAAAGATAAGTCTATTTCCAATGAGTGCTAAACAATAAAATTAACACAGAAGTGTCACAAACTGCAGTTCCACAAATGGCCACTAGAGGCCCCACAAGCATGTCAATTCTAACAGAGGCCCATGTTGGACCCTGGTCGTGTATTGTGCGGTCAATAAACAAACAAAACTTTAGGATACAAAATTTAAAAAGATCTTGTTGATGTCATGAACAAAATCACGGTAAAAAATGCATCAGATTTTAGTCACTAAATCATAATTTAAGTCAGAAAACTTTCCTCTTTCAGAGCTCTGAATAATATTAATAATTTAATCAAAAACATTCAGTTCTTTCAACTGTGACTTATCAAGGCGCCAGTGACTTAGTGGTTAGTTTGTACGCCCCATGTACAGAGGCTACAGTCCTCAAAGCGGGAGGCCCGGGTTCATACATGTCATCCCCCCCCCCTCTCTCTCTGTCTCTCTCTCTCTCTCTCTCTCTTTCTCTCTCTCTGATTTCTGATTCTATCGACTGTCCTGTCTCTCTCAAAGGAAATTTTATAAAGTAAAAAAACATCTGGCTGATAAATTTTCACCTTTGTTTTCCTTCCAGATCGTCGATGACTCGAGTAAACTCAACTACTCTGAGGTGGATTTCTCCAACAGCCAAGCTGCCTCTCGTAACAGCGCCCCCTCTGGTGGAGCAAAAGATGATGTCATCTACTCCGTGCCCCGGGCAGAAGCTAGCTCAGAGAACACTTTGGCTCCTCTGTACTCTACCGTTACTTTAAATTAGCTTTAGCTTCAATGCTATCAGCGCAGCATTTATTCTCAGGTTACAGTTCAACAATTATCTGTTTTTCTTTTGGCAAGCTGTGATAGGTTAAGATTTTTATTAACAGAGCTGCATAAAAAAATAGCTTCAAGTCAGAGCTACTATTGACCAAGATGACCAAGATGGCGGTGCGAGCGCATCGCGAGGCCCAGCGTCTCTCTCAGATTTGCAATTTTACAGTAATTTTATTGTTAATTTCGGGTCTGTTCGCACGGAACAGCCTCGCCTTAACATCCTACACCCGACAGGAACTTTTGGATATCGGAATACACCTCCCTGACGATCTAATCAACAATCTTCGACTCATCCCTGAGATCGCCAAAACACCCGAGGCTACGCACTCTACCCGGCCGGGCGGAAGTGCTCGCAGGCGGCGTCGAGACCGTAAACAAAGGCGGGGGAAGCGCGGAGGTATAAGGGCTAAGCTAAAGCTAACACCGCACCGTCTCCCGTTACCCAGCATTTTCCTCGCTAATGTGCGGTCTTTGGTGAACAAAATGGACGTGTTACGACTTCGCATCATCCACAGCAAGAGAATTATGGACTGTAATGTCATGATCTTCACGGAAACATGGCTAAACAACGGAGTACCGGACGATGCTATCAAGCTAGCCGGTCGCCACACACACCGTGCATTCAGAACAGCAGAGGACTCCGGTAAGACCAGAGGAGGAGGGCTGTGCATTTATATTAACAAAGCTTGGTGTACAGACTCTGTCATTATTGGGAGACACTGCTCAGCTAACATTGAGTTTCTCATGGTTAAATGTAGACCTTTCTATCAGCCAAGGGAGCTCAGCTCCACTATTGTAACTGCAGCCTACATCCCCCCTGATGCCGATGCAAAAGCTGCTATGAAGGAACTTTACACCGCTATCAGTAAACAACAGACTGCTCACCCGGAGGCTGCATTTATAGTTGCAGGTGATTTTAATCACTCAAACTTAAAGACAGTGCTCCCTAAATTTCACCAGCATGTTTCCTGCAATACAAGAGGAAACAAAACTCTGGACCATGTTTACACAAACATCGCAGGAGCCTACACCACGACCCCCCTCCCCCACCTGGGACAGTCAGACCATCTTTTTTTGTTCCTCATCCCCAAGTACTCCCCACTCATCCAACGTGCGAAGCCATCAGTAACAACGATTAAAGTGTGGCCAGCGGGGACAGACTCTGTACTTCAGGACAAGTTCCATCACACAGACTGGAGTATGTTTGCTTCTCAGGCTACCTCGGGCTCTCACACAGACATTGACACCTACACTTCTTCTGTGCTGGATTATATCAATACCACCATCGACAGTGTTACAACATGGAAGCAGATCACCACGTACCCAAATCAGAAGCCATGGATGAACAAGGAGGTGCGTCTCCTGCTGAAGGCCCGCAACACCGCCTTCAGATCAGATGATGCAATGGCCTACAGCGTATCCAGGGCAAACCTGAGGAGGGGCATCATCAAGGCCAAGCACTGCTACAAGCTGAAGGTTGAGGAACACTTCTCCAACTCCGACCCCAGACGCATGTGGCAGGGCATCCAGGCCATCAGTGACTATAAACCCAGAAACTCCACCCCGATAACCACAGATGTCTCCTTCCTGAACGAGCTAAATCACTTTTATGCTCGTTTCGATAGAGACAACAGAGAGACGCAGACCACGACCAGACCTCCTGCAGACAACCAGCCCCTCTCACTCACCTCCACAGACGTCCACGCTGCACTGAGCCGGATCAACGCTCGAAAGGCTGCTGGTCCAGACGGCACCCCCGGGCGCGTGCTTAGAGCATGTGCGGAGCAGCTCACTGGGGTTTTTACGGACATCTTCAACCTGTCCCTCGCCCAAGCAGCTGTGCCAGCATGCTTCAAAGCCACCTCCATTGTCCCAGTGCCGAAACACTCCAGCCCGACAGGCCTGAACGACTACCGCCCTGTGGCACTCACACCCATCATAATGAAGTGCTTTGAGCGACTGGTCCTAGCACACCTGAAAAACTGCTTCCCACCCACACTGGACCCATTCCAGTTTGCCTACCGCAGCAATAGGAGTACAGAGGATGCAGTCTCCATTGCGCTGCACTCTGTGCTCACTCATCTGGACAATAACAACACATACGCACGAATGCTGTTTGTTGATTTTAGCTCAGCATTCAACTCTGTCATCCCCTCCAAGTTAAACACTAAACTCGGAGACCTGGGCTTCAACACCTCCCTCCGTCACTGGATAATGGACTTTCTGACCAACAGACCCCAGTATGTTAGGTCAGGACACACCTGCTCCACCACCATCACACTCAACACAGGCGTACCACAGGGCTGTGTGCTGAGCCCATTCCTCTACTCCCTCTTCACCCACGACTGCAGACCTGTACATGGATCCAACACCATCATCAAGTTTGCGGACGATACGGCGGTGATTGGCCTCATCAGCAACAACGATGACACAGCCTACAGGGAGGAGGTACAGCATCTGGCCGCCTGCTGTGCTGACAACAACCTGCTCCTCAACACCAGCAAGACGAAGGAGATCATCGTGGACTTCAGGAGAGAAAGAGGAAGCACGCACAACCCCATTCACATCAACGGGATGGCTGTTGAACGTGTCTCCAGCTTCAAGTTCCTGGGGACCCACATCACAGAGGACCTCTCCTGGTCCACTAACACCTCCAGTCTGGTTAAGAAGGCTCATCAACGCCTCTTTTTCCTGAGGACACTGAAGAGACACCACCTGTCTTCAGCTGTACTGATGAACTTCTACCGCTGTGTGATCGAGAGCATCCTGACCAGCAGTGTCTCAGTCTGGTACGGAAACTGCTCTGTCGCAGACCGTAAGGCGCTACAGCGGGTGGTAAAAACCGCCCAGCGCATCACAAGGTGCCCATTTCCTGCCATTGAGGATGTCCAAAGAACACGCTGTCTGCGGCGAGCTCATGGCATCCTTAAAGACTCCTCCCACCCTGCCCACAGACTGTTTACCCTCCTGCCCTCCGGCAGGCGCTTCAGAAGCCTCCGGACCAGAACCAGCAGACTGAGGAACAGCTTTTTCCCCAGAGCTGTTTCTCTACTGAACTCTACCCCCCGAACTCTGAACTCTGTCTCTCTCTCTCTCTCCCTCTCTCTCTCCGCACCCTGCTGACCCCCCCCTTTCCCCTGCATATCACCTCACACCCATCATCCCCCCACCACTCCTCCTGGTCACACACACACATCTCTCATCCATCTGTATTATTGTATTATAGTATGTTCATATTATGTCCATATTCTTTATATTATCTGTAAACTAGTATAGCATGCTCACTGCATCTTAATCTGTATATTATTAGTATAGCATGCTCACTGCATCTTAATCTGTATATTATTAGTATAGCATGCTCACTGCATCTTAATCCGTATATTATTAGTATAGCCTGCTCACTGCATCTTAATCTGTATATTATAATACTAAGAATACACTTATTTTGTAGCATTACTTATTTATAGCATTTATTTATATTTATTGCATCCCATTAATCCAGCCATCCAGATATACCTAATAATTCACTTTTTTTGTCTACATCTGTAAATTTTGTAATTACTGTACATAGCACAGACTCTTGCACTTTCTGCTTATTTGCACTTCTGGTGAGATGCCAAACCTCATTTCGTTACTCTATACTTGTATATGTGTAATGACAATAAAGTTGAATCTCATCTCATCTCATCATCTCTATTGCTATGGAAACAGTAATGGTCCAATATGTAAGATGGACTGCAGTACCCATTTTGAACACCAGGTGTCAGAGTTACATATTGGTTATTTAAGTTGAGTTTTTTTTGTTTTTACAAGATATTTAGCGTAAATGATTTTGTTAAATGTTTATATTTCTGAAGGCACAAGTTATACGTTACAGTTCAGTTATTGAGGGGCTAATTTTGGGTTAACAGAGACTTTGTCATCAAGGATTTTCATTGAGAACTTTGCTCAAACAAATTACAGTAATGTGCAGTAAAGTGTTCAGCAGGTGACAAACACGTTTCTGAAATGGAGGGTTAAATGTTCACGTTTGGTTTAATGTTAATGATGGAGGGACGACCAGTTTTACTGTTTATTCAAACTCATTGCATTTTCCATCACCTCTATTTGTGCAGATAGTTATCAGTTTTAATGTTACTGGTAAATAAATAAAAAAGTCTGCAGGCAAAATTAAGTGATTTCTCTCTCTGAATGATAAGACTCCAGGACCCTGAGATGGGTTTTTATTATTTCTGTGAACTAACATGGACTGCAGTATGAAGTATATACTTATATTCCACAACATAAATGATGTCCACCTCTTCAAGCTGTGAAACTGAGAAACTACTTACATGTTATAGAATAGAATAGAATAGAATTACTTTATTAATCCCAAACTGGGAAATTGTGGAGTTACAGCAGCAGGTTATCCAACACACAATGGCCCTCACTTATCAAACGTACGTACGGCAGAAAAATGGGTGTACGGTCATTTCCACGCAAAGTTCAGCACTTATCAATCTGGACGTGAGCGGAGGGTACGCTTAAATCAAAGATTAGAGAGGCTGCTTTCGGTAATTACATGTTAAATGTTCATGCTGCAGATATCGCTGCAGAAAATACTGAGACACATTAAAACATAAAAACTAAAAACATTTACTTTAAAAGGACATAAAAACTTCCAGAGATACTAAATACAACTTTTAGCCTCTGAAATATGAAATATTTAAGAATACAGAACATCAACATTAGATCATAATTAATCGGTATGTCCGGAGATTCAAATAATAAATACGCTGATGTGCCACATGCGTAATTGCGCACAGCAGACGCCCTGAGGCCAGACTACATGTGACTTAATAACGAATAAAGAAATCCGGGGGGCTGCAAGACGGAGTCAGGACCTTCTTTTATGTAAGTGTTAAATTCTTATGTTTGGAAAGAAGGCTAATCGGATGAGAAGTGCACATTGCACAGCGTTTGATCAAACACTTTATTCATGTGATGCAGGACGTTTCAGGTTTCTCTTCTCTTTTAAAGTATCATCAATGGCGAGCTGCCAGTGCAGCCGACGTTATCCGACACAGATGAAGGTTCGCCTGCACCACTTGTGCCTGATATTGAGGCTGAACCGATGAAAGAAGCCACTCGCTCCACGATCTGGGATAATTTCAGGTGGGGTCCGGCTGGCGTCCTCTGGTCTGCTCCGGGAGCTGCTTCTTTTAAGACCCGCAACACTAGGATACATTGTAGAGATCGTTTGGTCTGACCAGGTTTTTTAATCTAAAAGTATAAAAAAATATATATATTATAGCCTATATTATGTACGTCGGCTCATCCCCTTCTTGTACACAGCCTGAGTGTTGGCCTTCCAGTTCAGTTTGTTGTCTATGTTGACACCCAGGTACTTGTACTCCTCCACCACAGACACATCCTCTCCCAGGATGCACAGCGATGGTGGCTCTGTCCTCTTCCTTCTGAAGTCGATCACCATCTCCCTGGTCTTATCCACGTTCAGAATCAGGTGATTTCTTCCTGTCCACTCCACAAAGTTATCCACCAGCTCTCTGTACTCCCCCTCTTGCCCATCACTTATACACCCCACCACCGCAGAGTCATCAGAAAACATCTGTAAGTGGCATGACCTGGAGTTGTACTTAAAGTCAGCGGTGTACAAGGTGAAAAGGAAAGGAGACAGCACAGTACCCTGTGGAGCTCCTGTACCGCTCTCCACCATTCCAGACTGAACACTGCCAAGTCGGACAAACTGTGGTCTTTCTGTCAGGTAGTCAGTAATCCAGGAGATGATGGACGAGTCCACACCCATCAACTGCAGCTTCTCTTCCAGTAGTTGTGGCTGGATGGTGTTGAATGCACTGGAGAAATCAAAAAAGGTGATTCTCACAGTGCAGCCGTTTCCCTCCAGATGTGAGTGAGCACGCTGCAGCAGGTAGATGATGGCATCGTCCACTCCCAGGTGTGGCTGGTAGGCAAATTGTAGAGGGTCAAGGGATGGTTTCACCTGCGGCCTGAGGTGGGTCAAGACGAGCCTCTCCAACACTTTCATCACATGAGATGTGAGAGCCACTGGTTGATAGTCCTTGAGATCAGATGGTGTCGTCTTCTTTGGGACCGGGACCAAGCAGGACGTTTTCCACAGCACCGGTATCCTCTCCTGGCTCAGACTCAGGTTGAAGAGGTGTTGCAGAATCTCAGACAGCTGTCTGAACCCTTGGGCTGATGCCGTCTGGGCCTGGAGCCTTGCTAATGTGTAGTTTCTCCAGCTGTCTCTTAACCTGGCCAGTTGTTAGAGTCGGGGGGGGGGGGATGGAGCAATTCACCTCAGAGGGGGAAGTGCACTCCTGTGGTGCGGGGCTAGTTGGGGGGGAGGGAGAAAATACAAAGGGAGGCTGGAAGGTGTGAAGGACAGGGTGTTGTTTGAGGTGGGAGAGGCAGATGAAGGCTGTGAACTAAACCGGTTGAAGAACAGGTTTCGTTCATTCTCCAGGCTGCCAGAATGTTGTTTTTCTCTCCCCTTGAAACCAGTGATTTCCCTAATTCCAGTCCACACATCCCTCACGTTGTTCTGATGGAAGCTTTCTCCTGTATGAGTCCTTACACTCCCTCAGCTTTTCCCTCAGATCGTGCTGTATCCTTTTCAGCTCCTCCCTGTTTCCAGACCTGAAGGCTTGTTTTTTTTTGTTGAGAAGGGCTTTCAGGTCACTGGTGATCCAGGGTTTGTTGTTAGGAAAACAGCGTACAGTCCGGGCCGGTGAAGCAGTGTTTTCACAGAATTTAATGTATTCTGTGATGCAGTCAGTCATGCTGTTAATGTCCTCTCCATGTGGCTTGCAGAGTACATCCCAGTCTGTGGACTCAAAGCAGTCCTGCAGTGCCTCATTGCTCTCCTGTGTCCACCTCCTAACAGTCCTTGTGGTCACAGGCTGCCTTTGGACCAGGGGGATATACTCTGGTGTCAGTAGGACCAGGTTGTGGTCTGATCTGCCCAGGGGGGGAAGGGCAGTGGTACTGTATGCTTCCTTAACGTTAGCATACAGAAGGTCCAGTGTTTTATTTTCTCTAGTTGGACAGTTAACATATTGATGAAAAGTGTTTTGTCCATTTTTACATGATTAAAGTCCCCGGTAATGGCTACAAAAGCATTTGGATGCTTAGTTTGAGGCTGTGAAACAGTAGAGTGAAGTGCATCACTCGCAGACTCGGCATCAGCTGACGGTGGGATGTAAACAGCTATAACAATGGCGCACGTGAATTCCCTGGGCAGGTAATATGGGCGCATTCCAACAGCTAACAGTTCAATGTCCGGGCTGCAGAGACGTTCCTTCACACTAACATGGCCAGGATTACACCATCTCTCACTCACATACAGTGCCATCCCTCCACCTTTCTTCTTACCGCTCTTAATAACGTCCCTGTCAGCCCGAAAAGTCCTGAAGCCGGGTACCGCCACGCTGTGGTCCGGGATGTCCGAGTGCAGCCATGTTTCCGTGAAGCACATAATACTGCACTGGCGGTATTCCCACTGGTGCCGAACAAGCGCGTCGAGTTCGTCCGTCTTATTGCCCAAAGACCTCACGTTCCCCATAATCACAGCTGGTACAGAAGGCTTATGTTTTCTCTTCTTAGCTCTCCTCTTAGCTCCAGCTCTGCAACCCCGGCGTCGCCTCCTCAGCTCCTCCGGAATTACAGCTCCGGGCAGTAGCACCTTGGAGAGCGCCATCAGCTGATCGCGTGTGTAAACAATGCCCTCACTCAGCTGTGCGTTGCTCTCCGTTACAAAGAATGTCCAAAGTAACAGAAAAACAGCGCAAAAAGTTCCAAGAGCGAAAGTAGCCATTTCCACACAATAGATTAAACTAATACTGAATGACTGTGATCTTAAAACGCTTAGGTAACATTCAAATAAGCAGAGAGTACAGTATGTTCTTCTTCTTCTCTCTAGTCCCTCACACAAACAACTTTTATTCACAAGGGGAGGAGCCGGCCGTCCCGTCCATGTAAACACGGCTCAGACAACAACACAGACAGCGGGACTCGAGCTTCTCACTCACTGTAGACAGTCATGACTCAGAGAGACATTTATACAGGATATACTTTCTGCTATATTTATGTGTAAAATGTTTGCACATTCTGCCTTTAAACCACAAACTTTGATCTTTTGATGAGGAAGACCCTCAGCTGAATGTTTTGTTTTATTCAGTAAGATCATGTGTTTATGTTTTGTGTAATAAGAGGATCTTGTAGTGCACAATGTTAAAACTCCTGTTGTTTTGGACACATGTCACTGAATGTCAATGAAAGAATTCCTGAAAAATAACCAGCCATGTAGTCATGTGTAGGGGTTGTGTTAGTGGGAGGGGAGGGGGTGTTTAGATGTATAATGCATGTTATGTGTTTTATATTGAAAGCCTCTTCAGGGACAGGCATTGGAAATTAGCATGAGCTATAAATGCTGTGGTGCAGTGCATTGGAAAGTAGTTGTTCAGTTCTCCATGTATACTGCACCTGTCACTGGCAAATAAAGCAAGAAAAAAATAACAACAGAAAACTTTGATGCTAACTTAAGTCCCTTTCAGCTCGATCATTTTGTCATCAGTGCTCATTTGGAGTTGCACTTGATTCCGTTGCACCGATAGAAATAAAGATAATAAAATAAAACCCACCAATCAATTGAGGCAGACACCTTGAGCTGCACAGATTTGCATCATCAACACGGCCAGCGTGGCAGCTTTTGACGGACAGGTCATAAAATAAAAACACACACACACACACACACATCAAAAGAAATGTGTTTTCATGCTGTTCATCAACTATTCTTTTTCTTTGTTTGCTCTCCAGGTCGGCCAGGCGGCGTATTCAGCTTCTAAAGGCGGCATCGTTGGAATGACTCTCCCCATCGCTCGAGATCTGGCACCCATGGGCATCAGGGTCGTCACCATAGCACCTGGTTAGTCTACGTGCTGAAAGTCCAGATTTTTACAGGAGGATTGTCTCTGGCCCCTAAGAGGTGTAAAGTCCTCCGTTAAATACAGTTGTCATGGTTTCGTTTTCAAAGGCGGGATAGCTCGGAGGATGAGGAGGGGCGGAGGGTTTCACCGGCTGTTTGGCGTCTGGAGTGTGTTCTCTGCGTGATCGATCACGTCTCTTAGAAATGTATGATGACTTTGAGTTAAACTCCTGCTTTTGTTTTTCCATCAGCTGAGATCGTTTCATCCGTCCATCTTTAAGAGAGTGCTGTTTAAATGTCTTGTGCTGTAATTGACAATCTCACCACTTGGTGTCACTGTTGTTATTTAACACTAGCTGCAGATGAAGGATGAAGGCTTTTAGTTCATGATGCTTTGTCATTCTTTACAGTTTCCTCACTGTGGATGAACAGTAGTTAATTTTCAGGCTTTTCAATGATCGGTCACAGGAAGTTAAAACGACACATCTGGAACAAAACTGTCCTCGGCTCCAGCTGTGATCACCTGTGGCCTGCTCTGTGTTTAAATGACTGTCTCTTTCTCCCTCCAGGTCTGTTCTCCACCCCCCTCCTGGCCGTTCTTGCAGAGAAGGTCCGCTCCTTTCTCGCCCGACAGGTGCCCTTCCCCTCGCGTGTGCGTGTGTGTGTTTTTGCCACAGTAACAAAAAGTGTTGATCATAAACTGAATCAATCAAAAAAGAACACTTTTGTGTGTGTGTGTGTGTGTGTGTGTGTGTGTGTGTCTGGTTGTTAAGGCTGTTTACAGTAAATAAACACTGTAATAGATCAACAAACATTTGATAAAGTTTGTGTAAGAATGTGACTGAGATTGTGTACAAATGAGACTGTATATCATTCAGAGCATTGCAGGACTGTCTGCACTCCACTTTGGTTGTTTTGTAACTAAACCTGATTATAATAAACCTCAGATGGGTTTTATGATCCACTTTGGTTTTTCTTGATTTATTTCTTTGAAAGTTGAACCACAGCCACCACATGGCAGAAAGAGATAAACTATGACAGAGAGAAAACTTAAAAAAGAACACCAAGATATAAGATTTAAGATATCAAAAGAAGGATCTGAATGCATCAAAGGTTTAAATGTATTTAATAACTGAGATACAGTTGTATTAAGAATGAATCTTTGAATACATGACTCATATTTTTTTGTTGAAACAAAAGGAAAGATCACAAAAAGCTGTATTTGTCACAAAGTCAACTTTTTTCAAAATCCATTTCAAACACAGAACCAAACAGAGGAAACCTGTTTTACGAGCGATGGAGGAGCCGGTTCTCAGCGTGTTTGTTTGGGATGATGGAGAAGTTGTGATGTTACAAACTACAAAGTGACCGATCAAGGCTCCATCAAAAGTAGGAGGATACATAATCAAGAAAAGAAATCTCAGCTGTTTACATTTGGAAGAAAATCCTCTTGAATAGATTCAACAGATTTACTTGTAAGACAAATGGAACAATCACAGTGAGCTGTGTTTGGCTCAAAGCTACCATTTTGAAAAATCCAATTCAAACCCAGAACCAAACAGAGAAAAGCCTGTTTTACGCCCAATGGAGAAGCCAGTTCCCAAGAACTTTGCTTCTACACCCGACTTTCCTATTCCAATTCCAGTGTCTGCTGACAGGCCGAGTGTAGCTGTGGCAGCACCATCACCAGAAGAGGCTGAGACACTGATCACTTCTGCTTTGGCCATGGCTCTGACATTATCCTCGGACACTTCGGCTCCAATTCCGACATTGTGCACTCTTAACTCTGCATCGCCTTCTCTCACCTGGAGCATTCCTGCACCAACGTATCCTCCTGTCCATTTTCATTTTTCACATCACCTTCAGCTTGGTAGGGACCAGTTACATATCCTTTAGGAAGATCATGTGTGCCAACCTTTAGATCCTTTTTCACAACTGTATGGATTATAAACAAAAAGACACAACATGTGATCTGACGTAAAACTTTAAATGATGTAACCAGTGGTAAGAAAAAATAGAATAGTCTGTGAGTGGAGGGGATTTTAAGAAAAGGCTATAATTTTGTAAGATGTATTCTTCTCGCTGCTCCTTTCCGTACATGGAATGGGATAAATTGTGAATCGTTTTACTTTTTTTCTGTTGTGTGTTTTAACATGTACCGAACAAATAAAAAAAAATGAAATAGTTTTAATATCTGAGGAAAATATGTTGCACCAAATTGTAGTGGTGAAGGGCTCGTTCTAGGCACATCACGTAGCCTAGGTGCAGGGCCATAGAGAGAGAAGAAGACATGCCCACACACTTGCTCTAACACCACATCCATGTCCAGAGGTCTTCAGGTGATCATTTTTTGAAACATGGAGAGGGCAAAGCCCAAATATATAGATTTGCACTATGATGACAGGAGAGGTCAAACATACAAAACGTAGCACTGTAAAACACATCCATAACAATCATCTTTCATCAACAATCATCAACAATCATCAACATCAAAGACAAATCCCAAAACCATACAGCATCCATACATTCAAGATTTAGAGGATAGAAGCAGACCAGCAGAAATCACATCTGTTTCATTTCAGTTTAAGGTGTTTTTATTGATTATTATTTTAAAGATATTTATACAGATGTGTATTAACATAGTAAATAATGTAGCCTATTTAAAACAACATTTTAACAAGTAGCTTAATGCCTCATCAGTTTCAATAATTATCACTACCAAACATATGTTTTATTTAGGCCTATCACTATTTTAGAGTAATCATGAGAACGACATCAAACGTATCATCTAAAAATAATTTTTAGGAAACCGTTTCAAATCCTACCAATGGGCCTTACTTCTGATTGATTACCCTGTTTGAAGTATTTGACAATTTAAGGACTCGGACGCTGCTGTGCTGAACAAAGAGGAACTGAGAAATGAAGAAACACTTGATTGAACACAAAGTGTTTCGTCCTCAGAAGATCACAAGATGCTGTCAAACCCTATGGTCAAATTTCTCTTCAGACCACAGACTGTAAAAACAGACAGTACACCCTGACGGTGTTGATACTGTGGATACAACTGGCTGTTATCTCAGGTCCAGTTCACTTTATAATCTTCCTCACGCTGCGGTCCACAGTAAGTATGATTTATTTGTTTCTGAAAATCTTAATGTTGATTTCGGGTCGATGGCATTTCTGTTCAGCTAGATATTCATGTTGTGTATCAAACTTTAACTTTGTAGTTACTTTTTGTTAACTGTAGTTAGTTATTGTTGACTTTAAAAGCTGTGAGCATACCGTTAGCTTTCTGCATTTTATCCACGCCGAGCGGTGAGAAATATCTCCTGTTGCTAGGCAACAGAGACTGTTAGTAGAACTGAGTGGTAGTGATGTGTCCAGGTATTAGTCTGACCTTCAGGCGCTAACAGGTAAACGTATCATTCTCATAGATATTTGAAGCACTTATTAGATTTTATTACTTCATGCTTTTCGAGAGGTCAACAAACATGAATTTATCAACTCGACACACAATGTGAAAGAAAAGATGAAAGTTGATTTAGGATACTTACTCTCATCGTCAGAGTCTGCAAGAAAGAAAAGGTAAACTTTATTATTTGCTCATTTAGGGAAAGTATTTATTCTTTTAAAGCCCATAAAATGCACAATTCCTCCATTCATTGTTAAAACAATAAAATTATAAATGTGACATTTTAATTTTATTATACACAAGTAAACATAAACTTCACACAGCTGTAAGTTTCACCTCATAGGTCACTGAAGTTAGAGAATAACTTTTTGTAGATTTTTAATGTACGAGTATGAACTTGAGTGATGTTTACTCACCTGACATCTTCAGATCTAAAGAAGTCAGAAATAAAAAGAGGGGGTATGAGATTAAGTAGAACTCAAGTTGAATAATAGTCTTGCAGTGGTTATTGTGTCAAACTGACAGAGAAGTATCAGATAATATCATATAATGTAGGCACATAAAATTAAAACATATTATATTAATCATTGGGATGTCAGAGAAATTCACAAGAATTTCTAATAGCACTGAAACACCCTGCACCTTTACCACACATCTTTACATTTCTGTTTAAAACCTCACATGCTGAATTTCATACCTGAATGTAGTTTCTTGATCCACACGAGATATCTTGCGCTGCTTGCTCTCAGCTCAACTGCTGGACTGCTTTCATTTATCGGTTTAAATAGTAAGAAGCAGTGACTAAAAACAAAAGTGAAAACATGAAACTAACATCAACCACAGCTCAGTGACAACGGTCAACAGGAAGGGAGGTGTTTGTGGTAGATTCTATGAAGTACCGGTACTCTAAATCATTCTACCTTTTACATTCAGCTTTAAATCTGATCTCATTCTGTCTATTTATCTATTCTAGTTTTCTTTTTTAATAATCGTTTATTCGTGTCCAAGATTTTCATGTGCTCACACATCTTTAAAATGACCCTTTCAGAAGTTTGATTCTAGAAAAATGTAGTAAAAGTCAATATTCTTTTTCAGGAGTCCAGGGCCGTAACCATGTCAACCATCTTTATCTGCATCCTTATGACAAACTTTGCATGATGTTTATCAGCTGGGCATTTACAGAAATCCCCCCAGTTACAGGAAACAAAATGTGAAAGCAAACCCCTTTTTTTCTTCTCTTGCTGCAGTGGTAGTAAAGTAGAGCTGGAGTTGTGTTAGAATTAGGGGTGTGAACAGTTACAAAAAATTGTAAAAGGTTACACGACGTCATTTTTTCCATGTACATGGTTAACCATGAAAAAAGAAAAGGAAAGTGGACTTCAATCGCGCTATACAACCAATGGAGGGTGCGGCCGCTTTTCAGAAAGATTCCTCCGCATCACTGCCGCCACTCCAAGTTGTCAGACAGATACAATTGTGCTTTCTAAAGTAGGCTGTATAAGTAACACAGAAAACTTGCCATAGAATTTGTAAAAACAAATACCTGTATAGGCCTATAACAAGGCTATGATAAAACAACTACCATGATGAGTATTACATTTTTTAAAAGGACAAGAGACAAAGGATTTCTGCGTTAGGGCGCGGTCTCACTGGCCATCCGTACCGTGCCCAAGCACGCTTCAAAGCTAAAGTCCAGTTCGTTTGACCAGTGTGACGCTCCGTATCGTGCTCAGGCACTTTGGCACACTTGGGAGAGGTGTGCTTCGGCACGGTACACTTCATGCACGAGCACAAGCACGCGGGTACACAACGCTGACAGCCTTCATTATGGAGAAATCCAGAGTTTCATGTCTGTATCTGACTAACATGACTCAATATAAGACACAAAGTAGCTGTCGTGTTCTCTGTGAGAGACCCCTACCCGAGGTAGAACAAAACACAACCATATCTTTTCATAACTTGAACATGTCTAGTTCATGAAACGGATTGTTGTCTACAAATATTTTACTCAAAAATAACTTTTTTTGGATGTTTTATGCATCTTACCAAAGAACGAAAATAGGTCAAATTAGGGCTTCTCCAAAAGGGACAGCTCTAGCCTTATCACATGTATCTCTGGGAATCAGAATCAGAAATTCACCAAATTTGGACAGGATGTTCACGGATAGTTATTAATTACAATTATGCAAAGTTTTTATCAATACCATTTTCAATTTTTGAATTTTTCACAATTCTGGTCCTGGATGCTCTGGATTTGTTTGGACCAGAGCAGGTCTCCCAAACACATGAACACCCACAAAGACATAAAACAAGTTTTGTAATTGTCTTGGCTGTTTAGTGATGAAGCTAAGTGAGTCTGTTCTTTCTCCAAAGAAGTCCCCGTGCTGCATGTTTCAGTGTATTTGAAGGTACAACAAACATGACTGAGCAGAAACTCATCAAATAAATAAAACATTGATGCAGCTTCAAGTTTTCATATCAACTCATCCACAAAGCTGCAGGTTACAGTCTCTGTAGTGGGGCGTATGAAGAGGGGAGGGGTGTTTTTTGTGTTTGGAGGAGGGACTCTGTCATTTAGAAAAGTGAGAACAAGTTCCTCGTTGTCCAGTGAAGACGGAACAAGAGCATCTTAAACCATCAGAGCGTTGAACATGAGAGTCCATCAGACTTTGATCTGCTTCTTCTTCCTCAGTGAGTACTCTCTATTCCTACACTCCTCTCTTTTCACTGCTGCATTTGTCTTCTTCATAGTTGACTTTATTAGTTACAGGAGACAGAATAAGAAGCAGTCTGTGGTGGGTGGACTCTTTCAAACATGTTGGTTTCTGTGGTTAAACTAGACGTTCAGTGTTGAAATAGAATTGAGGAAACTGAACAGAGTACTTTGAAGCTGACTTTACCAGATAAAACTCAGATACAACTAATAAACCTAGATGTCACAGTTTACCATTTTAAGTTAAGTTGTTCAAGTATTCACTCATAATTCACCTTTTTCTGCATGCTGAATGTAGAAGTTGGATGTATTTTAGAATTCAGCAGACACCAACTTGTAAAAAGTTGAATGACGTTTCAGGCATGCAAATGCAAAATGCTAATTTTAGAGAATGAATGTAGGGAAGTAAATAGAGATGTAGGATGTCTGTTATTGTTTTGTTTTGGATAATGTGAAACAAATCAGACTGAAAGATCTAAAAAAAAACAGAATATAGCTCATGATTATTTATCTCTTTTCCACAGAACTGACAGATGGAAACCCTTATCATATAGATATCGGTGTCCGTGAAGGAACTGAAGGAGGAAACATTGAAGTTAAATGCAGCTTTAAATTTTCTGGAAGAAGGAAGGTCTTCTGCAGAAACGACTGTAAAGATGGAGACATTCTTTGTGAAACCACAGATGTCAGTGCTCAGTGTGGCAGATACAGCATTGAATTAGGTTTAAATAACGATTTTTATGTGAGCATCATGAATTTGAGAAAGTCTGACTCTGGATCGTACAAATGTTGGTTGGGGAGATACTTGGCTATAGATTCAACTGAGACGTTTGAGCTCAGAGTTAAAGAAGGTGAGTTTTTACTCTTACATCTTTGAAATATCTCAGTAAGTAAACATTTAGTTTAGAGCTGCATCTTTTCCTCATTGTGAACTCTAAAAATTCTTAATTTAAACCAACAGTTTGTCTGTAAATGATCAGATTAGTCGACATGTTGAAGTTAATTTGAATATTGTTGCAACAGATGGACAGAATAACTTTCACATTTATCTGTAGTAGAAAAAGTTATTTACTGTTTTTAGAAAATTTGTAATATTTGAGCTCATTTGAGAAGTTTTAGCACACAGTTGAATACCTCTTTTTTTATTTCATTTCATTTGTTTAAATAGTTTTTTAATCTTTTCTTGTTATGCAGTTATAACCCAGGTCACAGAATATATATTTATAGAAATGTGTATAATTGTGACTCTGAATGGTATTTTCATGTTTATGTTAAAATGTAGCCTACATTTTAAAGTCAACATGTGCTACACAATAATAAGTTTAACAATCTCTGCTCCTTTAAAACTAACAGCTCGGGGCGCTGGTAGCCTAGTGGATAGAGAGCACGCCCCATGTAGGGAGGCTGTAGTTACTCCAAACTCTCTCTAAGGTTTATTTTTGGGCTTTTTATGCCTTTATTTGAGACGTTGGATAGACTCAGAAAACAGAGAGAGAGAGAGAGAGAGAGAGAGAGAGAGAGAGAGAGAGAGACAGAGAGAGAGAGAGAGAGAGAGAGAGAGCGAGAGAGAGAGAGAGAGTGTGGATGACATGCAGGAAAGGAGCCACAGGCTGGATTCAAACCCAGGCTGCTCACTTGGAGGACAAAAGCCTCCGTACTAACCACTAGAATACCAGCCCCTCTCTCCCTGATTTCTGACTCTATCCACTGTCTCTAAATGAAGGCAAAAAAACCCCAAAAGATAAACCTTAAAAACCTCCAGCTCATCTGTAAATTATAAGATCGGCTCAGATCAAACAATTGAAAATGTTTTCACCAAACACGATGATCGACTGCTGCTTCGAGCTTTATAGATGTTTTAACATTTTATACCTTTTTTTCAAATGTTTTTTTCCAGCTACAACGACCTCTAAACCAAACACGACCTCCACACTGACCACAGCGCAGACTGTGAGCTCCAGTTCAGGAAACATCACGACTTCATCACACTCGCCTCAGACAACAAAGAAATCTGAGCAGCACTCATCAGCTTCTGGTTCTGGTCCCACACGTAAAAACAATCTTAACAGATATTCTTCTTTATAATCTTCAGCATACAAACATTACAAAATGTGAAAATAATGGGGGCGCCTATAGCCTAGTGGCTAGCTGATGCGCCCAATTTACGGAGGCTGTGGTCCTCAGAGTGGGCGGTCCGGATTTGACCTGTGGCTCCTTGTCTTTCAAAAACCTTTAAAAAGATGTGAAAATAATGGCACCTCACATACTACAGGATTTTATAATCGTTATCATGCCTGGTGGTGGAACCCACCACCTCACTTGACCTCACGTATACAATGGAGCTGGTGGTTAAATTTGCGATTTGAATGCTTTGAGCAGAGACGGAAAAAACATAATAAATGAGTTTTTGGTGAAGAAATGTCAGATTCAGAAAATATGGATTGTCTGTTCTTCAGCGAAAGCTGGAGGTAAGATTTGAACTGTCAGATACATTCCAGGTGTCAGTCGTACCTGTTCAGGTTGTGTCTTGCTGCCAGTCGCCATTCCTACTCCTCCCTCGTCTCTCATGGTTATTGTAGTGACGCGTGACTTCCGCCAGAATCTTTCATTACGTAATCGTCAGGATTTGAAATCCTAAATATCAAACATGTTTAAAATAAATTGTAGCAGTTACGATGCTCTCTGAGCAGATCAGGGAAGCTATGGTTGATTGGATCTTAATACCACTCACTCTAATCTGGGCAGAACAGTTCTAGTCGGGCACCCCCCCCCCCCCCCCCCCCCCCGACGGTCGGGAAGGGGGAATCGACTCGATTATCCTGTAGTCTGAGCCAGGCTTTAGGGCCAGTGCACAAAAGAATTGACCCTTATAGTTATATTTCACAAATCATGAAGTGTAAAACAAACTTGTTTTTGTGCCAAAACAACCCCAGGTCTTCTGTTGTATTTGGGTCTGAGTCTTTTCATCCTCATCGTCATATTATCAGCCATCCTGCTGATGTTCTGCAGGAAGAGGGCCAGAGAACCCAAAGGTGAGGCTACAGGAAACACACATACACACGGAACAGGAAGTGGTCGACACCTTTAATTTACGATTTTAACAGAAAATATCTACATTATACTCCATTTATAACTAATAACTATAACTGTAACATTTTGAGTTGACTTATTAACGAGGTGTTTTTCAGGACCCCCTGTTCAAACAGAGCATGCTGAAATCCAAGAGGTGAGTCTGAGATAATCAGGGACTTTAACTTTTATTACTGTTTGAGAAAAACGTACTGAAACAGTGTCTTTGTATTCTCCTCGTGCAGAACAACCGAGTGTATGAGGAGATCAGAGAGGGGCACAGATCTCCTGTTGTGGAAGTTTCAACAGTTAACACCTGTGCTAAATTTCCCAAACTGAACGGGGTTGAAACCACGGATGACTACAGCCTCCTAACTGCAGCAGCTTCTCACGACAAAGTAAGAAAAAACAGTGGAAAGATTTTAGATTAAATGTACTAAAATAAATACACAGATTAACAACTTGAAGGCACAGCAGAGGAAATGTTATTTCTGTGGCAGATCAACAAGGAGATGTTAGTCAAACCTGCACCACCTTCATGTGGTTTTTTGAAAAAAGAAATAATATCCAGGAAGTGATCTGCTGCCCATTAAAGAAACAGGAACCAGGCCAGTTAATGTTCATATCTCTAACTTCCGTTGTTTTGTGGAGGAAGTCTTATAGGTCATAAAGATGTGGTTGCACATCTCTGATCTAACATGAAACTTGATTGAAATGGATCTATATATTAAGAGAGTATTTGTCAAAGATAAGTCTATTTCCAATGAGTGCTAAACAATAAAATGAACACAGAAGTGTCACAAAGTGCAGTTCCACAAATGGCCACTAGAGGCCCCACAAGCATGTCAATTCTAACAGAGGCCCATGTTGGACCCTGGTCGTGTATTGTGCTGTCAATAAACAAACAAAACTTTAGGATACAAAAAGCACACGGTAAAAAATGCACCAGATTTTAGTCACTAAATCATAATTTAAGTCAGAAAACTTTCCTCTTTCAGAGCTCTGAATAATATTAATAATTTAATCAAAAACATTCAGTTCTTTCAACTGTGACTTATCAAGGCGCCAGTGACTTAGTGGTTAGTTTGTACGCCCCATGTACAGAGGCTACAGTCCTCAAAGCGGGAGGCCCGGGTTCATACATATCATCCCCCCCCCTCCTCTCTCTCTCTCTCTCTCTCTCTCTCTCTCTCTCTGATTTCTGATTCTATCGACTGTCCTGTCTCTCTCAAAGGAAATTTTATAAAGTAAAAAAACATCTGGCTGATAAATTTTCACCTTTGTTTTCCTTCCAGATCGTCGATGACTCGAGTAAACTCAACTACTCTGAGGTGGATTTCTCCAACAGCCAAGCTGCCTCTCGTAACAGCGCCCCCTCTGGTGGAGCAAAAGATGATGTCATCTACTCCGTGCCCCGGGCAGAAGCTAGCTCAGAGAACACTTTGGCTCCTCTGTACTCTACCGTTACTTTAAATTAGCTTTAGCTTCAATGCTATCAGCGCAGCATTTATTCTCAGGTTACAGTTCAACAATTATCTGTTTTTCTTTTGGCAAGCTGTGATAGGTTAAGATTTTTATTAACAGAGCGGCATAAAAAAATAGCTTCAAGTCAGAGCTACTATTGCTATGGAAACAGTAAAGGTCCAATATGTATGATGGACTGCAGTACCCATTTTGAACACCAGGTGTCAGAGTTACATATTGGTTATTTAAGTTGAGTTTTTTTTTGTTTTTACAAGATATTTAGCATAAATTATTTTGTTAAATGTTGATATTTCTGAAGGCACAAGTTATACATTACAGTTCAGTTATTGAGGGGCTAATTTTGGGTTAACAGAGACTTTGTCATCAAGGATTTTCATTGAGAACTTTGCTCAAACAAATTACAGTAATGTGCAGTAAAGTGTTCAGCAGGTGACAAACACGTTTCTGAAATGGAGGGTTAAATGTTCACGTTTGGTTTAATGTTAATGATGGAGGGACGACCAGTTTTACTGTTTATTCAAACTTAGTGCATTTTCCATCACCTCTATTTGTGCAGATAGTTATCAGTTTTAATGTTACTGGTAAATAAATAAAAAAGTCTGCAGGCAAAATTAAATGATTTCTCTCTCTGAATGATAAGACTCCAGGACCCTGAGATGGGTTTTTATTATTTCTGTGAACTAACATGGACTGCAGTATGAAGTATATACTTATATTCCACAACATAAATGATGTCCACCTCTTCAAGCTGTGAAACTGAGAAACTACTTACATGTTATAGAATAGAATAGAATAGAATTACTTTATTAATCCCAAACTGGGAAATTGTGGAGTTACAGCAGCAGGTTATCCAACACACAATGGCCCTCACTTATCAAACGTACGTACGGCAGAAAAATGGGTGTACGGTCATTTCCACGCAAAGTTCGGCACTTATCAATCTGGACGTGAGCGGAGGGTACGCTTAAATCCCACGCCAGGTCTCAGTTCGTGTACGCACGTTTTCAACTCAGTGTGGACTGGCGGTGCAACGAATCTGTCTGTGTCGGAGAATAATTAGATCACACTATAACAGTGCTTGTTCAGACGGATAGCTAGAGGTTCACAGATTTACTGTTAGATAAGATATCTCAAATGTATTTTATATTACGCTTCACCTCAAACGATCTCTGTAGGCTACATTGCTTTTTAAATAATGTTGAGCAGCGCGAGCTGTCAGGTGATTTCTTTAATTGTGTGTTTTATTTGATGAATTTTTGTTTGTTTAATCGATTTACTTTAAAGATTAAAGATTAGAGAGGCTGCTTTCGGTAATTACATGTTAAATGTTCATGCTGCAGATATCGCTGCAGAAAATACTGAGACAAATTAAAACATAAAAACTAAAAACATTTACTTTAAAAGGACAGACAAACTTCCAGAGATACTAAATACAACTTTTAGCCTCTGAAATATGAAATATTTAAGAATACAGAACATCAACATTAGATCATAATTAATCGGTATGTCCGGAGATTCAAATAATAAATACGCTGATGTGCCACATGCGTAATTGCGCACAGCAGACGCCCTGAGGCCAGACTACATGTGACTTAATAACCAATAAAGAAATCCGGGGGCTGTAAGACGGAGTCAGGACCTTCTTTTATGTAAGTGTTAAATTCTTATGTTTGGAAAGAAGGCTAATCGGATGAGAAGTGCACATTGCACAGCGTTTGATCAAACACTTTATTCATGTGATGCAGGACGTTTCAGGTTTCTCTTCTCTTTTAAAGTATCATTAATGGCGAGCTGCCAGTGCAGCCGACGTTATCCGACACAGATGCAGGTTCGCCTGCACCACTTGTGCCTGATATTGAGGCTGAACCGATGAAAGAAGCCACTCGCTCCACGATCTGGGATCATTTCAGGTGGGGTCCGGCTGGCGTCCTCCGGTCTGCTCCGGGAGCTGCTTCTTTTAAGACCCGCAACACTAGGATACATTGTAGAGATCGTTTGGTCTGACCAGGTTTTTTAAACTAAAAGTATAAAAAAATATATATATTATAGCCTGTATTATGTACGTTACATATCACGGATGTTAAATTAAATATTAAAAACTCCAGCTGAGTTTTTAATATTTTAATTAAATATTTTTAATATTTAAAACCACCCCTGTTGAGATTTCCATGCAGGCGCATTTCTTCTGAAGCTCGCTAATCCTACATTTCAGACTGCCAAACAACATAATGTTATTCCTCTTTACTTTTCTCTGTTATGGTGTCACTCAGGTCATATCTCGTTTCTCTTCTTTGCCGTATTAAGTATATCCATGCCGTAAACTCTGGGGGCGAGGACAGCTGATCCGTGAATAAATAGGGGCGTGGTATTTAAATGACGATCGTTTCCAGCCGCCACACTTATCAACACAAGTGAGGGCCAATATGAGTAAAAAAAACACAATGTTAGCAAATCTAAACATAATATAATATTAAATACAAAGTAAATAAGCACTAAAAATATCAAAACGAAGAATGTGACTATATACAACCAGGATTTAACTAAGCATTACTAGTCTTAAATAAGAAGATTAAATGTAAATGTGCAAGAACAGAGTCATAAATGGTAGTAAATTAAATATGAAAGATTAAATGTGAATGTGCAAGAACAGAGTTCGTTAGCATACAGAAGGTCCAGTGTTTTATTTTCTCTAGTTGGACAGTTAACATATTGATGAAAAGTGTTTTGTCCATTTTTACATGATTAAAGTCCCCGGTAATGGCTACAAAAGCATTTGGATGCTTAGTTTGAGGCTGTGAAACAGTAGAGTGAAGTGCATCACTCGCAGACTCGGCATCAGCTGACGGTGGGATGTAAACAGCTATAACAATGGCGCACGTGAATTCCCTGGGCAGGTAATATGGGCGCATTCCAACAGCTAACAGTTCAATGTCCGGGCTGCAGAGACGTTCCTTCACACTAACATGGCCAGGATTACACCATCTCTCACTCACATACAGTGCCATCCCTCCACCTTTCTTCTTACCGCTCTTAATAACGTCCCTGTCAGCCCGAAAAGTCCTGAAGCTGGGTACCGCCACGCTGTGGTCCGGGATGTCCGAGTGCAGCCATGTTTCCGTGAAGCACATAATACTGCACTGGCGGTATTCCCACTGGTGCCGGACAAGCGCGTCGAGTTCGTCCGTCTTATTGCCCAAAGACCTCACGTTCCCCATAATCACCGCTGGTACAGAAGGCTTATGTTTTCTCTTCTTAGCTCTCCTCTTAGCTCCAGCTCTGCAACCCCGGCGTCGCCTCCTCAGCTCCTCCGGAATTACAGCTCCGGGCAGTAGCACCTTGGAGAGCGCCATCAGCTGGTCGCGTGTGTAAACAATGCCCTCACTCAGCTGTGCGTTGCTCTCCGTTACAAAGAATGTCCAAAGTAACAGAAAAACAGCGCAAAAAGTTCAAAGAGAGAAAGTAGCCATTTCCACACAATAGATTAAACTAATACTGAATGACTGTGATCTTAAAACGCTTAGGTAACATTCAAATAAGCAGAGAGTACAGTATGTTCTTCTTCTTCTCTCTAGTCCCTCACACAAACAACTTTTATACACAAGGGGAGGAGCCGGCCGTCCCGTCCATGTAAACACGGCTCAGACAACAACACAGACAGCGGGACTCGAGCTTCTCACTCATTGTAGACAGTCATGACTCAGAGAGACATTTATACAGGATATACTTTCTGCTATATTTATGTGTAAAATGTTTGCACATTCTGCCTTTAAACCACAAACTTTGACCCAACGCCTTTGTTTTATTCAGTAAGATCATGTGTTTATGTTTTGTGTAATAAGAGGATCTTGTAGTGCACAATGTTAAAACTCCTGTTGTTTTGGACACATGTCACTGAATGTCAATGAAAGAATTCCTGAAAAATAACCAGCCATGTAGTCATGTGTAGGGGTTGTGTTAGTGGGAGGGGAGGGGGTGTTTAGATGTATAATGCATGTTATGTGTTTTATATTGAAAGCCTCTTCAGGGACAGGCATTGGAAATTAGCATGAGCTATAAATGCTGTGGTGCAGTGCATTGGAAAGTAGTTGTTCAGTTCTCCATGTATACTGCACCTGTCACTGGCAAATAAAGCAAGAAAAAAATAACAACAGAAAACTTTGATGCTAACTTAAGTCCCTTTCAGCTCGATCATTTTGTCATCAGTGCTCATTTGGAGTTGCACTTGATTCCGTTGCACCGATAGAAATAAAGATAATAAAATAAAACCCACCAATCAATTGAGGCAGACACCTTGAGCTGCACAGATTTGCATCATCAACACGGCCAGCGTGGCAGCTTTTGACGGACAGGTCATAAAATAAAAACACACACACACACACACACATCAAAAGAAATGTGTTTTCATGCTGTTCATCAACTATTCTTTTTCTTTGTTTGCTCTCCAGGTCGGCCAGGCGGCGTATTCAGCTTCTAAAGGCGGCATCGTTGGAATGACTCTCCCCATCGCTCGAGATCTGGCACCCATGGGCATCAGGGTCGTCACCATAGCACCTGGTTAGTCTACGTGCTGAAAGTCCAGATTTTTACAGGAGGATTGTCTCTGGCCCCTAAGAGGTGTAAAGTCCTCCGTTAAATACAGTTGTCATGGTTTCGTTTTGAAAGGCGGGATAGCTCGGAGGATGAGGAGGGGCGGAGGGTTTCACCGGCTGTTTGGCGTCTGGAGTGTGTTCTCTGCGTGATCGATCACGTCTCTTAGAAATGTATGATGACTTTGAGTTAAACTCCTGCTAAGAGAGTGCTGTTTAAATGTCTTGTGCTGTAATTGACAATCTCACCACTTGGTGTCACTGTTGTTATTTAACACTAGCTGCAGATGAAGGATGAAGGCTTGTAGTTCATGATGCTTTGTCATTCTTTACAGTTTCCTCACTGTGGATGAACAGTAGTTAATTTTCAGGCTTTTCAATGATCGGTCACAGGAAGTTAAAACGGCACATCTGGAACAAAACTGTCCTCGGCTCCAGCTGTGATCACCTGTGGCCTGCTCTGTGTTTAAATGACTGTCTCTTTCTCCCTCCAGGTCTGTTCTCCACCCCCCTCCTGGCCGGTCTTCCAGAGAAGGTCCGCTCCTTTCTCGCCCGACAGGTGCCCTTCCCCTCGCGCCTGGGAGACCCCGCTGAGTTTGCTCACCTGGTGACGTCACTGGCTGAAAACCCCATGATTAACGGAGAGGTCATCAGACTGGACGGAGCCATTCGCATGCAGCCCTGAGACAGACGCTGTGTGTGTGTGTGTGTGTGTGTGTGTGTGTGTGTGTGTGTGTGTGTGTGTGTGTGTGTGTCTTTCTGGTTGTTAAGGCTGTTTCCAGTAAATAAACACTGTAATAGATCAACAAACATTTGATAAAGTTTGTGTAAGAATGTGACTGAGATTGTGTACAAATGAGACTGTATATCATTCAGAGCATTGCAGGACTGTCTGCACTCCACTTTGGTTGTTTTGTAACTAAACCTGATTATAATAAACCTCAGATGGGTTTCATGATCCACTTTGGTTTTTCTTGATTTATTTCTTTGAAAGTTGAACCACAGCCACCACATGGCAGAAAGAGATAAACTATGACAGAGAGAAAACTTAAAAAAGAACACCAAGATATAAGATTTAAGATATCAAAAGAAGGATCTGAATGCATCAAAGGTTTAAATGTATTTAATAACTGAGATACAGTTGTATTAAGAATGAATCTTTGAATACATGACTCATATTTTTTTCTTGAAACAAAAGGAAAGATCACAAAAAGCTGTATTTGTCACAAAGTCAACTTTTTTCAAAATCCAATTCAAACCCAGAACCAAACAGAGAAAAGCCTGTTTTACGCCCAATGGAGAAGCCAGTTCCCAAGAACTTTGCTTCTACACCCGACTTTCCTATTCCAACTCCAGTGTCTGCTGACAGGCCGAGTGTAGCTGTGGCAGCACCATCACCAGAAGAGGCTGAGACACTGATCACTTCTGCTTTGGCCATGGCTCTGACATTATCCTCGGACACTTCGGCTCCAATTCCGACATTGTGCCCTCTTAACTCTGCATCGCCTTCTCTCACCTGGAACATTCCTCCACCAACGTATCCTCCTGTCCATTTTCATTTTTCACATCACCTTCAGCTTGGTAGGGACCAGTGACATATCCTTTAGGAAGATCATGTGTGCCAACCTTTAGATCCTTTTTCACAACTGTATGGATTATAAACAAAAAGACACAACATGTGATCTGACGTAAAACTTTAAATGATGTAACCAGTGGTAAGAAAAAATAGAATAGTCTGTGAGTGGAGGGGATTTTAAGAAAAGGCTATAATTTTGTAAGATGTATTCTTCTCGCTGCTCCTTTCCGTACATGGAATGGGATAAATTGTGAATCGTTTTACTTTTTTTCTGTTGTGTGTTTTAACATGTACCGAACAAATAAAAAAAAATGAAATAGTTTTAATATCTGAGGAAAATATGTTGCACCAAATTGTAGTGGTGAAGGGCTCGTTCTAGGCACATCACGTAGCCTAGGTGCAGGGCCATAGAGAGAGAAGAAGACATGCCCACACACTTGCTCTAACACCACATCCATGTCCAGAGGTCTTCAGGTGATCATTTTTTGAAACATGGGGAGGGCAAAGCCCAAATATATAGATTTGCACTATGATGACAGGAGAGGTCAAACATACAAAACGTAGCACTGTAAAACACATCCATAACAATCATCTTTCATCAACAATCATCAACAATCATCAACATCAAAGACAAATCCCAAAACCATACAGCATCCATACATTCAAGATTTAGAGGATAGAAGCAGACCAGCAGAAATCACATCTGTTTCATTTTAGTTTAAGGTGTTTTTATTTATTATTATTTTAAAGATATTTATACAGATGTGTATTAACATAGTAAATAATGTAGCCTATTTAAAACAACATTTTAACAAGTAGCTTAATGCCTCATCAGTTTCAATAATTATCACTACCAAACATATGTTTTATTTAGGCCTATCACTATTTTAGAGTAATCATGAGAACGACATCAAACGTATCATCTAAAAATAATTTTTAGGAAACCGTTTCAAATCCTACCAATGGGCCTTACTTCTGATTGATTACCCTGTTTGAAGTATTTGACAATTTAAGGACTCGGACGCTGCTGTGCTGAACAAAGAGGAACTGAGAAGTGAAGAAACACTTGATTGAACACAAAGTGTTTCGTCCTCAGAAGATCACAAGATGCTGTCAAACCCTATGGTCAAATTTCTCTTCAGACCACAGACTGTAAAAACAGACAGTACACCCTGACGGTGTTGATACTGTGGATACAACTGGCTGTTATCTCAGGTCCAGTTCACTTTATAATCTTCCTCACGCTGCGGTCCACAGTAAGTATGATTTATTTGTTTCTGAAAATCTTAATGTTGATTTCGGGTCGATGGCATTTCTGTTCAGCTAGATATTCATGTTGTGTATCAAATTTTAACTTTGTAGTTACTTTTTGTTAACTGTAGTTAGTTATTGTTGACTTTAAAAGTGACATTTTAATTTTATTATACACAAGTAAACATAAACTTCACACAGCTGTAAGTTTCACCTCATAGGTCACTGAAGTTAGAGAATAACTTTTTGTAGATTTTTAATGTATGAGTATGAACTTGAGTGATGTTTACTCACCTGACATCTTCAGATCTAAAGAAGTCAGAAATAAAAAGAGGGGGTATGAGATTAAGTAGAACTCAAGTTGAATAATAGTCTTGCAGTGGTTATTGTGTCAAACTGACAGAGAAGTATCAGATAATATCATATAATGTAGGCACATAAAATTAAAACATATTATATTAATCATTGGGATGTCAGAGAAATTCACAAGAATTTCTAACAGCACTGAAACACCCTGCACCTTTACCACACATCTTTACATTTCTGTTTAAAACCTCACATGCTGAATTTCATACCTGAATGTAATTTCTTGATCCACAGGAGATATCTTGCGCTGCTTGCTCTCAGCTCAACTGCTGGACTGCTTTCATTTATCGGTTTAAATAGTAAGAAGCAGTGACTAAAAACCAAAGTGAAAACATGAAACTAACATCAACCACAGCTCAGTGACAACGGTCAACAGGAAGGGAGGTGTTTGTGGTAGATCCTATGAAGTACCGGTACTCTAAATCATTTTTCTTTTCTTTTTTTTTCTTTTTCTTTTTTAGTAATCGTTTATTCGCGTCCAAGATTTTCATGTGCTCACACATCTTTAAAATGACCCTTTCAGAAGTTTGATTCTAGAAAAATGTAGTAAAAGTCAATCTTCTTTTTCAGGAGTCCAGGGCCGTAACCATGTCAACCATCTTCATCTGCATCCTTATGACAAACTTTGCATGATGTTTATCAGCTGGGCATTTACAGAAATCCCCCCAGTTACAGGAAACAAAATGTGAACGCAAACCCCTTTTTTTTCTCTCTTGCTGCAGTGGTAGTAAAGTAGAGCTGGAGTTGTGTTAGAATTAGGGGTGTGAACAGTTTCAAAAAATTGTAAAAGGTTACACGACGTCATTTTTTCCGTGTACATGGTTAACCATGAAAAAAGAAAAGCAAAGTGGACTTCAATCGCGCTATACAACCAATGGAGGGTGCGGCCGCTTTTCAGAAAGATTCCTCCGCATCACTGCCGCCACTCCAAGTTGTCAGACAGATACAATTGTGCTTTCTAAAGTAGGCTGTATAAGTAACACAGAAAACTTGCCATAGAATTTGTAAAAACAAATACCTGTATAGGCCTATAACAAGGCTATGATAAAACAACTACCATGATGAGTATTACATTTTTTAAAAGGACAAGAGACAAAGGATTTCTGCGTTAGGGCGCGGTCTCACTGGCCATCCGTACCGTGCCCAAGCACGCTTCAAAGCTAAAGTCCAGTTCGTTTGACCAGTGTGACGCTCCGTATCGTGCTCAGGCACTTTGGCACACTTGGGAGAGGTGTGCTTCGGCACGGTACACTTCATGCACGAGCACAAGCACGCGGGTACACAACGCTGACAGCCTTCATTATGGAGAAATCCAGAGTTTCATGTCTGTATCTGACTAACATGACTCAATATAAGACACAAAGTAGCTGTCGTGTTCTCTGTGAGAGACCCCTACCCGAGGTAGAACAAAACACAACCATATCTTTTCATAACTTGAACATGTCTAGTTCATGAAACGGATTGTTGTATACAAATATTTTACTGAAAAATAACTTTTTTTGGATGTTTTATGCATCTTACCAAAGAACGAAAATAGGTCAAATTAGGGCTTCTCCAAAAGGGACAGCTCTAGCCTTATCACATGTATCTCTGGGAATCAGAATCAAAAATTCACCAAATTTGGACAGGATGTTCACGGATAGTTATTAGTTACAATTATGCAAAGTTTTTATCAATACCATTTTCAATTTTTGAATTTTTCACAGACTGTGAGCTCCAGTTCAGGAAACATCACGACTTCACCACACTCATCTGAGACAACCGAGAAATATGAACAGGGCACATCAGCTTCTGGTTCAGGTACATTAAAAAAATGATAAGTAAAAATATAGTTTAGAGCTCCATAATTTCTTCATTGTGAACTATCAAAATTCTCAATTTATACCACCATCTTATCTGTAAATGATCAGATTAGTGGACATTTTGAAGTTATTCTCAGACTTTAAGTATTTTTCTTCTCCCTGCAGATTTCTTGTGTAGTTGTTTATAGTCTGCACATGCTCATACTGTGCTAATGTAAGTACATACACATGTCAAACTTACATTCATTGTTGGACTTGACTTGGAATATCTTTTAAAATGAAGCAGGAAATTAAAAAAAAAAACAATCATGTTCCTCAGGCCTTACGCTGCTTGTGCGTCTGATCCTGGTCTTCATATTTATTGTATCATCAGCAGCTGTGCTGATAGTCTGCAGGAGGAGGACCACAACACCTGAAGGTGAGATGTTAACATCATCTAAAACTCACCACACTCACAAAGTAGCCAGCATCCTGGTCTGATGGAGAAAAACACAACTCAGCTCTCTGAAGGAAAGAGGCTCCACAAAATGCAACAAGTGGTCCTGATCTTCTGAATTATGTTTTTCAGAATCCCATGTGGAACTAGACTACGTAAATATCAACCATGTGAGTGTCTGAGAAGATTGTTGGATAGTGAACTTCATTAAAGATGGTAAAAACATCAGACATCAATACAAACTAAACCCTTCTTTCTTCTTCTTCTGCAGGACGATCAAGAGCATGACGAGATCGGAGAGGAGGACAGACAGAGTGGACTTCCTCCTGTGGAAACATCTACACTTTAAAATTCATGTTGCAGCGAGTCCAGAGCAGAACTGTTTTTTTTTAACACATTTTGGTTGAAAGATAACATCTTCATTGCAGAGCAGAGATAAGATCGTGCAAATGTGGTTGACAATCTAAAAAAGAAGAAGTTGTTTCCTCATCTTTAAGTTTAACTTAAAGTTCTCGGAAACCTGTGTGATGAAAACAGGAAACAGGCGATGTTGTGCTCATGTCTGTAAAAAGTGTGTATCTGGACTTTAAACCACAAACTTTGACCTTTTGATGAAGAAGACCCTCAGCTGAATATTTTGTTTTATTCAGTAAGATCATGTTTTTATGTTTTGTGTAATAAGAGGATCTTGAAGTGCACACTGTTGAATTCCTGACGTTTTGGACACATGTCACTGAATCTCAATGAAACAGAAAACGTTGATGCTAACTTAAGTCCCGTACAGATTGATCATTTTGTCATCAGTGCTCATTTGGAGCTGCACTTGATTCTGTTGCCCCGATAGAAATAAAGATAATAAATATTTGGGGCCAGAATTTCAATTCTGTGGTCATTGTCTGACTAAAATGTGTTGATGATTGATTTGAGATATAGCCAGGGTGCCAAATCCAAGATGGCCACCGGCGCCATGTTGGAAAATTAACTTTTGAACCTGAGCACCTAGAATCGTGTAAGAAGACACTTTTTTTGTGTAAGCCAACCATGAGGATTCAGACTCTGACCTCAGTTTGATGTTATGACATCATTTTGACACAGAAATCTAAGAAAGCTGCCGTCCAGTAGAGTGAAAATGTAAGTTTGGAATGGAAAGGTAAGATGTGGTGTTTGAGGTGTGCCATTTGTACAGTATGTAAAGAAGCAAAATAACAATGATAAACTATAGCTATTGTAATTAAGAATCCATGCCAACCAAACATGTATGGTTTAGTAACAGCAATTCATGTTTCAGGGGTCTTTTCATAATTATGTTCAGTTCTCAAGTATAACTCAATGCAACACATTAAAACAACATGAAGTTATTTCTTCTTAGTTTGCTTTTGTTTACTTGTCAACAGACTATGTACATTTTTCTTTTTAAGTCTTTTATATTTAATCATTACTTTCTTTCAATACAGAGACGTTGTTTATTAAAAGCGAGGTAACTCTTTTAACTTTCTGCTGTGCTCATATTATTTTTTTATCCCCAATAAAAAAGATTAATCTAAAAAAAAAAAAGAAACTGGTTGAAGAGGAGGAGAATATGTGACCTTTAAAGAGATACTTCACCTGTTGAAACATGAATCTGTATTGACATTGGGTTATATATGTAGAAATGTGAAATACATTTTGAAGTTGGTGCCTTCTTGGCCGAGAAAAGGCAGAAAGTGTCTTTTTAGCTCATGTGGATGAAAGACACCAAATCCCAGAATGCACAGCACCGCAGGCCACTCCCACTAAGGTCCTCTGGTTCAGAATCAGAAATACTTTATTAATCCCAGAGGGAAATTTGATCGTTACAGTTTCTCCAAAATATACAATATAGCAGTAGAAATATAGAAATAAAAACATTTACAGACATATTTACTTCAACACATAAGACCATTTCCTCAACTGATTCAGAGATTTCTTCCAGAATTGATCTTGGAAATTCCTGGCAGAAAACAGACTCCATGTCTGTGTCCATAGGCAAACAGTGAGAGCACCGACACTACCAGTCCGCCCCAGCTCGAGCCGGCTCGGGCTCCTCGTCCTCACCGCCGCCGACAGGCAGGCCTCATGTCTCTGCTGCTGAGCTGGCAGCGGCCGGCAGCGGCGAGCAATATAGCAGCGAGACGGTTGCTGCTGACAGGCCGGTTTTGTGCCCCGGCGTATAATTGTATAATTAAGTGTATAATTGTATAATTAAGTGTAATAATTGTGACTCAAAAATCGTCATTTTGTGTCACTGGAAGCTCCTTTTCAGACTCAGAAATACAAAGATTTCCCATCTCAGGGGAAAATGAGGGCGGGATGCACGACCATTCAAAAATACTACCAGGTTTCTAATGATACAAAGATTAATGCAAATGGGTGAAGTATCCCTTTAAGCTGTATGTAAAATATCTACTGAATGAGATGATAAAGTGACCTCACTATATGATCAGACATTAAGGAAACATGCTATGTTGAAGTGCTGGCTTCTCTGACAACAATGCAGCAACCAGTATGTCCTCCTTCTAACTTTAGATTCTGCTCCTGAATGCTCTGGATTTGTTTGGACCAGAGCAGGTCTCCCAAACACATGAACACCCACAAAGACATAAAACAAGTTTTGTAATTGGCTTGGCTGTTTAGTGATGAAGCTAAGTGAGTCTGTTCTTTCTCCAAAGAAGTCCCCGTGCTGCATGTTTCAGTGTATTTGAAGGTACAACAAACATGACTGAGCAGAAACTCATCAAATAAATAAAACATTGATGCAGCTTCAAGTTTTCATATCAACTCATCCACAAAGCTGCAGGTTACAGTCTCTGTAGTGGGGCGTATGAAGAGGGGTGGGGTGTGTTTTGTGTTTGGAGGAGGGACTCTGTCATTTAGAAAAGTGAGAACAAGTTCCTCGTTGTCCAGTGAAGACGGAACAAGAGCATCTTAAACCATCAGAGCGTTGAACATGAGAGTCCATCAGACTTTGATCTGCTTCTTCTTCCTCAGTGAGTACTCTCTATTCCTACACTCCTCTCTTTTCACTGCTGCATTTGTCTTCTTCATAGTTAACTTTATTAGTTACAGGAGACAGAATAAGAAGCAGTCTGTGGTGGGTGGACTCTTTCAAACGTGTTGGTTTCTGTGGTTAAACTAGACGTTCAGTGTTAAAATAGAATTGAGGAAACTGAACAGAGTACTTTGAAGCTGACTTTACCAGATAAAACTAAGATACAACTAATAAACCTAGATGTCACAGATTACCATTTTAAGTTAAGTTGTTCAAGTATTCACTCATAATTCACCTTTTTCTGCATGCTGAATGTAGAAGTTGGATGTATTTTAGAATTCAGCAGACACCAACTTGTAAAAAGTTGAATGACGTTTCAGGCATTTTTTTTTTTGCTTTGCAAAATGCAAATTTTAGAGAATGAATGGAGGAAAGTAAATAGAGATGTAGGATGTCTGTTATTGTTTTGTTTGTTTATGCGACTGTGAAACAAATCAGACTGAAAGAGCTAAAAGAACACAGAATATAGCTCCTGATTATTTATCTCTTTTCCACAGAACTGACGGATGGATTATCTTTTCATGAAGATATCGGTGTCCGTGAAGGAACTGAAGGAGGAAACTTCTCAGTTGAATGCAGCTTTAAATTTTCTGGAAGAAGGAAGGTCTTCTGCAGAAACGACTGTAAAGATGGAGACATTCTTTGTGAAACCACAGATGTCAGTGCTCAGTGTGGCAGATACAGCATTGAATCAGGTTTAAATAACGCTTTTTATGTGAGCATCACGAATTTGGGAAAGTCTGACTCTGGATCGTACAAATGTTGGTTGGAGAGATACTTGGCTATAGATTCAACTGATACGTTTGAGCTCAGAGTTAAAGAAGGTGAGTTTTTACTCTTACATCTTTGAAATATCTCAGTAAGTAAACATTTAGTTTAGAGCTGCATCTTTTCTTCATTGTGAACTCTAAAAATTCTTAATTTAAACCAACAGTTTGTCTGTAAATGATCAGATTAGTCGACACGTTGATGTTAATTTGAATATTGTTGCAACAGACGGACAGAATAACTTTAACATTTATCTGTAGTAGAAAAAGTTATTTACTGTTTTTAGAGAATTTGTAATATTTGAGCTCATTTGAGAAGTTTCAACACACAGTTGAAGATGGTATTTTATGTTAGTTTTTACTTTTCAGGTGTTTTATCTTTTCTGTGTTTCTAATAATGGAGTTTTAACCCAGGTCACAGAATATATATTTATAGAAATGTGTTTAATTGTGACTCTGAATGATATTTTCATGTTTATGTTAAAATGTAGCCTACATTTTAAAGTCAACGTGTGCTACACAATAATAAGTTTAACAATCTCTGCTCCTTTAAAACTAATAGCTCGGGGCGCTGGTAGCCTAGTGGATAGAGAGCACGCCCCATGTAGGGAGGCTGTAGTTACTCCAAACTCTGTCTAAGGTTTATTTTTGGGCTTTTTATGCCTTTATTTGAGATGTTGGATAGACTCAGAAAACAGAGAGACAGAGAGAGAGAGAGAGAGAGAGAGAGAGAGCGAGAGAGAAAGAGAGAGAGACAGAGAGTGTGGATGACATGCAGGAAAGGAGCCACAGGCTGGATTCAAACCCAGGCTGCTCGCTTGGAGGACAAAAGCCTCCGTACTAACCACTAGAATACCAGCCCCTCTCTCCCTGATTTCTGACTCTATCCACTGTCTCTAAATGAAGGCAAAAAAACCCCCCAAAAGATAAACCTTAAAAACCTCCAGCTCATCTGTAAATTATAAGATCGGCTCAGATCAAACAATTGAAAATGGTTTCACAAAACACGATGATCGACTGCTGCTTCGAGCTTTATAGATGTTTTAACATTTTATACCTTTTTTTCAAATGTTTTTTTCCAGCTACAACGACCTCTAAACCAAACACGACCTCCACACTGACCACAGCGCAGACTGTGAGCTCCAGTTCAGGAAACATCACGACTTCACCACACTCAACTCAGACAACAAAGAAATCTGAGCAGCACTCATCAGCTTCTGGTTCTGGTCCCACACGTAAAAACAATCTTAACAGATAGTCTTCTTTATAATCTTCAGCATACAAACATTACAAAATGTGAAAATAATGGGGGCGCCTATAGCCTAGTGGCTAGCTGATGCGCCCAATTTACGGAGGCTTTGGTCCTCAGAGTGGGCGGTCCGGATTTGACCTGTGGCTCCTTGTCTTTAAAAAACCTTTAAAAAGATGTGAAAATAATGGCACCTCACATACTACAGGATTTTATAATCGTTATCATGCCTGGTGGTGGAACCCACCACCTCACTTGACCTCACGTATACAATGGAGCTGGTGGTCAAATTTGCGATTTGAATGCTTTGAGCAGAGACGGAAAAAACATAATAAATGAGTTTTTGGTGAAGAAATGTCAGATTCAGAAAATATGGATTGTCTGTTCTTCAGCGAAAGCTGGAGGTAAGATTTGAACTGTCAGATACATTCCAGGTGTCAGTCATACCTGTTCAGGTTGTGTCTTGCTGCCAGTCGCCATTCCTACTCCTCCCTCGTCTCTCATGGTTATTGTAGTGACGCGTGACTTCCGCCAGAATCTTTCATTACGTAATCGTCAGGATTTGAAATCCTAAATATCAAACATGTTTAAAATAAATTGTAGCAGTTACGATGCTCTCTGAGCAGATCAGGGAAGCTATGGTTGATTGTATCTTAATACCACTCACTCTAATCTGGGCAGAACAGTTCTAGTCGGGCACCCCCCCCCCCCCCCCCGACGGTCGGGAAGGGGGAATCGACTCGATTATCCTGTAGTCTGAGCCAGGCTTTAGGGCCAGTGCACAAAAGAATTGACCCTTATAGTTATATTTCACAAATCATGAAGTGTAAAACAAACTTGTTTTTGTGCCAAAACAACCCCAGGTCTTCTGTTGTATTTGGGTCTGAGTCTTTTCATCCTCATCGTCATATTATCAGCCATCCTGCTGATGTTCTGCAGGAAGAGGGCCAGAGAACCCAAAGGTGAGGCTACAGGAAACACACATACACACGGAACAGGAAGTGGTCGACACCTTTAATTTACGATTTTAACAGAAAATATCTACATTATACTCCATTTATAACTAATAACTATAACTGTAACATTTTGAGTTGACTTATTAACGAGGTGTTTTTCAGGACCCCCTGTTCAAACAGAGCATGCTGAAATCCAAGAGGTGAGTCTGAGATAATCAGGGACTTTAACTTTTATTACTGTTTGAGAAAAACGTACTGAAACAGTGTCTTTGTATTCTCCTCGTGCAGAACAACCGAGTGTATGAGGAGATCAGAGAGGGGCACAGATCTCCTGTTGTGGAAGTTTCAACAGTTAACACCTGTGCTAAATTTGCCAAACTGAACGGGGTTGAAACCACGGATGACTACAGCCTCCTAACTGCAGCAGCTTCTCACAACAAAGTAAGAAAAAACAGTGGAAAGATTTTAGATTAAATGTACTAAAATAAATTCACAGATTAACAACTTGAAGGCACAGCAGAGGAAATGTTATTTCTGTGGCAGATCAACAAGGAGATGTTAGTCAAACCTGCACCACCTTCATGTGGTTTTTTGAAAAAAGAAATAATATCCAGGAAGTGATCTGCTGCCAATTAAAGAAACAGGAACCAGGCCAGTTAATGTTCATATCTCTAACTTCCGTTGTTTTGTGGAGGAAGTCTTATAGGTCATAAAGATGTGGTTGCACATCTCTGATCTAACATGAAACTTGATTGAAATGGATCTATATATTAAGAGAGTATTTGTCAAAGATAAGTCTATTTCCAATGAGTGCTAAACAATAAAATGAACACAGAAGTGTCACAAACTGCAGTTCCACAAATGGCCACTAGAGGCCCCACAAGCATGTCAATTCTAACAGAGACCCATGTTGGACCCTGGTCGTGTATTGTGCTGTCATCAAGCAAACAAACAAAACTTTAGGATACAAAATTTGAAAAGATCTTGTTGATGTCATGAACAAAATCAAAAGCACACGGTAAAAAATGCACCAGATTTTAGTCACTAAATCATAATTTAAGTCAGAAAACTTTCCTCTTTCAGAGCTCTGAATAATATTAATAATTTAATCAAAAACATTCAGTTCTTTCAACTGTGACTTATCAAGGCGCCAGTGACTTAGTGGTTAGTTTGTACGCCCCATGTACAGAGGCTACAGTCCTCAAAGCGGGAGGCCCGGGTTCATACATGTCAACCCCCCTCTCTCTCTCTCTTTCTCTCTCTCTCTGATTTCTGATTCTATCGACTGTCCTGTCTCTCTCAAAGGATATTTTATCAGGAAAAAAACATCTGGCTGATAAATTTTCCCCTTTGTTTTCCCTCCAGATCGTCGATGACTCGAGTAAACTCAACTACTCTGAGGTGGATTTCTCCAACAGGCAAGCTGCCTCTCGTAACAGCGCCCCCTCTGGTGGAGCAAAAGATGATGTCATCTACTCCGTGCCCCGGGCAGAAGCTAGCTCAGAGAACACTTTGGCTCCTCTGTACTCTACCGTTACTTTAAATTAGCTTTAGCTTCAATGCTATCAGCGCAGCATTTATTCTCAGGTTACAGTTCAACAATTATCTGTTTTTCTTTTGGCAAGCTGTGATAGGTTAAGATTTTTATTAACAGAGCTGCATAAAAAAATAGCTTCAAGTCAGAGCTACTATTGCTATGGAAACAGTAAAGGTCCAATATGTAAGATGGACTGCAGTACCCATTTTAAACACCAGGTGTCAGAGTTACATATTGGTTATTTAAGTTGAGTTTTTTTTTGTTTTTACAAGATATTTAGCATAAATGATTTTGTTAAATGTTTATATTTCTGAAGGCACAAGTTATACGTTACAGTTCAGTTATTGAGGGGCTAATTTTGGGTTAACAGAGACTTTGTCATCAAGGATTTTCATTGAGAACTTTGCTCAAACAAATTACAGTAATGTGCAGTAAAGTGTTCAGCAGGTGACAAACACGTTTCTGAAATGGAGGGTTAAATGTTCACGTTTGGTTTAATGTTAATGATGGAGGGACGACCAGTTTTACTGTTTATTCAAACTTAGTGCATTTTCCATCACCTCTATTTGTGCAGATAGTTATCAGTTTTAATGTTACTGGTAAATAAATAAAAAAGTCTGCAGGCCAAATTAAATGATTTCTCTCTCTGAATGATAAGACTCCAGGACCCTGAGATGGGTTTTTATTATTTCTGTGAACTAACATGGACTGCAGTATGAAGTATATACTTATATTCCACAACATAAATGATGTCCACCTCTTCAAGCTGTGAAACTGAGAAACTACTTACATGTTATAGAATAGAATAGAATAGAATTACTTTATTGATCCCAAACTGGGAAATTGTGGAGTTACAGCAGCAGGTTATCCAACACACAATGGCCCTCACTTATCAAACGTACGTACGGCAGAAAAATGGGTGTACGGTCATTTCCACGCAAAGTTCAGCACTTATCAATCTGGACGTGAGCGGAGGGTACGCTTAAATCCCACGCCAGGTCTCAGTTCGTGTACGCACGTTTTCAACTCAGTGTAGACTTGCGGTGCAACGAATCTGTCTGTGTCGGAGAATAATTAGATCACACTATAACAGTGCTTGTTCAGACGGATAGCTAGAGGTTCACAGATTTACTGTTAGATAAGATATCTCAAATGTATTTTATATTACGCTTCACCTCAAACGATCTCTGTAGGCTACATTGCTTTTTAAATAATGTTGAGCAGCGCGAGCTGTCAGGTGATTTCTTTAATTGTGTGTTTTATTTGATGAATTTTTTTTTTGTTTAATCGATTTACTTTAAAGATTAAAGATTAGAGAGGCTGCTTTCGGTAATTACATGTTAAATGTTCATGCTGCAGATATCGCTGCAGAAAATACTGAGACAAATTAAAACATAAAAACTAAAAACATTTACTTTAAAAGGACAGACAAACTTCCAGAGATACTAAATACAACTTTTAGCCTCTGAAATATGAAATATTTAAGAATACAGAACATCAACATTAGATCATAATTAATCGGTATGTCCGGAGATTCAAATAATAAATACGCTGATGTGCCACATGCGTAATTGCGCACAGCAGACGCCCTGAGGCCAGACTACATGTGACTTAATAACCAATAAAGAAATCCGGGGGCTGTAAGACGGAGTCAGGACCTTCTTTTATGTAAGTGTTAAATTCTTATGTTTGGAAAGAAGGCTAATCGGATGAGAAGTGCACATTGCACAGCGTTTGATCAAACACTTTATTCATGTGATGCAGGACGTTTCAGGTTTCTCTTCTCTTTTAAAGTCTCATTAATGGCGAGCTGCCAGTGCAGCCGACGTTATCCGACACAGATGCAGGTTCGCCTGCACCACTTGTGCCTGATATTGAGGCTGAACCGATGAAAGAAGCCACTCGCTCCACGATCTGGGATAATTTCAGGTAGGGTCCGGCTGGCGTCCTCCGGTCTGCTCCGGGAGCTGCTTCTTTTAAGACCCGCAACACTAGGATACATTGTAGAGATCGTTTGGTCTGACCAGGTTTTTTAAACTAAAAGTATAAAAAAATATATATATTATAGCCTGTATTATGTACGTTACATATCACGGATGTTAAATTAAATATTAAAAACTCCAGCTGAGTTTTTAATATTTTAATTAAATATTTTTAATATTTAAAACCATCCCTGTTGAGATTTCCATGCAGGCGCATTTCTTCTGAAGCTCGCTAATCCTACATTTCAGACTGCCAAACAACATAATGTTATTCCTCTTTACTTTTCTCTGTTATGGTGTCACTCAGGTCATATCTCGTTTCTCTTCTTTGCCGTATTAAGTATATCCATGCCGTAAACTCTGGGGGACAGCTGATCCGTGAATAAATAGGGGCGTGGTATTTAAATGACGATCGTTTCCAGCCGCCACACTTATCAACACAAGTGAGGGCCAATATGAGTAAAAAAAACACAATGTTAGCAAATCTAAACATAATATAATATTAAATACAAAGTAAATAAGCACTAAAAATATCAAAACGAAGAATGTGACTATATACAACCAGGATTTAACTAAGCATTACTAGTCTTAAATAAGAAGATTAAATGTAAATGTGCAAGAACAGAGTCATAAATGGTAGTAAATTAAATATGAAAGATTAAATGTGAATGTGCAAGAACAGAGTTCGTTAGCATACAGAAGGTCCAGTGTTTTATTTTCTCTAGTTGGACAGTTAACATATTGATGAAAAGTGTTTTGTCCATTTTTACATGATTAAAGTCCCCGGTAATGGCTACAAAAGCATTTGGATGCTTAGTTTGAGGCTGTGAAACAGTAGAGTGAAGTGCATCACTCGCAGACTCGGCATCAGCTGACGGTGGGATGTAAACAGCTATAACAATGGCGCACGTGAATTCCCTGGGCAGGTAATATGGGCGCATTCCAACAGCTAACAGTTCAATGTCCGGGCTGCAGAGACGTTCCTTCACACTAACATGGCCAGGATTACACCATCTCTCACTCACATACAGTGCCATCCCTCCACCTTTCTTCTTACCGCTCTTAATAACGTCCCTGTCAGCCCGAAAAGTTGCTCAGACAACAACACAGACAGCGGGACTCGAGCTTCTCACTCATTGTAGACAGTCATGACTCAGAGACACATTTATACAGGATATACTTTCTGCTATATTTATGTGTAAAATGTTTGCACATTCTGCCTTTAAACCACAAACTTTGATCTTTTGATGAGGAAGACCCTCAGCTGAATGTTTTGTTTTATTCAGTAAGATCATGTGTTTATGTTTTGTGTAATAAGAGGATCTTGTAGTGCACAATGTTAAAACTCCTGTTGTTTTGGACACATGTCACTGAATGTCAATGAAAGAATTCCTGAAAAATAACCAGCCATGTAGTCATGTGTAGGGGTTGTGTTAGTGGGAGGGGAGGGGGTGTTTAGATATATCATGCATGTTATGTGTTTTATATTGAAAGCCTCTTCAGGGACAGGCATTGGAAATTAGCATGAGCTATAAATGCTGTGGTGCAGTGCATTGGAAAGTAGTTGTTCAGTTCTCCATGTATACTGCACCTGTCACTGGCAAATAAAGCAAGAAAAAAATAACAACAGAAAACTTTGATGCTAACTTAAGTCCCTTTCAGCTCGATCATTTTGTCATCAGTGCTCATTTGGAGTTGCACTTGATTCCGTTGCACCGATAGAAATAAAGATAATAAAATAAAACCCACCAATCAATTGAGGCAGACACCTTGAGCTGCACAGATTTGCATCATCAACACGGCCAGCGTGGCAGCTTTTGACGGACAGGTCATAAAATAAAAACACACACACATCAAAAGAAATGTGTTTTCATGCTGTTCATCAACTATTCTTTTTCTTTGTTTGCTCTCCAGGTCGGCCAGGCGGCGTATTCAGCTTCTAAAGGCGGCATCGTTGGAATGACTCTCCCCATCGCTCGAGATCTGGCACCCATGGGCATCAGGGTCGTCACCATAGCACCTGGTTAGTCTACGTGCTGAAAGTCCAGATTTTTACAGGAGGATTGTCTCTGGCCCCTAAGAGGTGTAAAGTCCTCCGTTAAATACAGTTGTCATGGTTTCGTTTTGAAAGGCGGGATAGCTCGGAGGATGAGGAGGGGCGGAGGGTTTCACCGGCTGTTTGGCGTCTGGAGTGTGTTCTCTGCGTGATCGATCACGTCTCTTAGAAATGTATGATGACTTTGAGTTAAACTCCTGCTTTTGTTTTTCCATCAGCTGAGATCGTTTCATCCGTCCATCTTTAAGAGAGTGCTGTTTAAATGTCTTGTGCTGTAATTGACAATCTCACCACTTGGTGTCACTGTTGTTATTTAACACTAGCTGCAGATGAAGGATGAAGGCTTTTAGTTCATGATGCTTTGTCATTCTTTACAGTTTCCTCACTGTGGATGAACAGTAGTTAATTTTCAGGCTTTTCAATGATCGGTCACAGGAAGTTAAAACGACACATCTGGAACAAAACTGTCCTCGGCTCCAGCTGTGATCACCTGTGGCCTGCTCTGTGTTTAAATGACTGTCTCTTTCTCCCTCCAGGTCTGTTCTCCACCCCCCTCCTGGCCGGTCTTCCAGAGAAGGTCCGCTCCTTTCTCGCCGACAGGTGCCCTTCCCCTCGCGTGTGCGTGTGTGTGTTTTTGCCACAGTAACAAAAAGTGTTGATCATAAACTGAATCAATCACAAGAACACTTGTGTGTGTGTGTCTTTCTGGTTGTTAAGGCTGTTTACAGTAAATAAACACTGTAATAGATTCAACAGATTTACTTGTAAGACAAATGGAACAATCACAGTGAGCTGTGTTTGGCTCAAAGCTACCATTTTGAAAAATCCAATTCAAACCCAGAACCAAACAGATAAACGCCTGTTTTACGCCCAATGGAGAAGCCAGTTCCCAAGAACTTTGCTTCTACACCCGACTTTCCTATTCCAACTCCAGTGTCTGCTGACAGGCCGAGTGTAGCTTTGACAATACCAGCAGAGGCTGAAGCACTGGCCACTTCTGCTTTGGCCATGGCTTTGAAAGACTCGTCAGTGAGTTCAGCCCCTACGCTGGCATTGGGTCCTTTGGCCTCAGCATCGAACATTCTCCATTCAGCACGAGCATGGCCCCATCCTGCACCGGCGTACATCACTCCATCGTCTGTCCTGTCCACCGCAGCAGCATAGCTGTTTTTGGCAGAAGCTTTACCAGGCCGGTCAGTGGTGTTGGTTGGTTTCCCGGTACCAAACTCAAGGCCCTTTTTAACAACTGCATTGGTTGAAAACATAAGACCATGTTATTAAAAAAACATCAGAGACAAATCCCAAAAACAGACAGTACACCCTGACGGTATTGATACTGTGGATACAACTGGCTGTTATCTCAGGTCCAGTTCACTTTATAATCTTCCTCACGCTGCGGTCCACAGTAAGTATGATTTATTTGTTTCTGAAAATCTTAATGTTGATTTCGGGTCGATGGCATTTCTGTTCAGCTAGATATTCATGTTGTGTATCAAACTTTAACTTTGTAGTTACTTTTTGTTAACTGTAGTTAGTTATTGTTGACTTTAAAAGCTGTGAGCATACCGTTAGCTTTCTGCATTTTATCCACGCCGAGTGGTTAGAAATATCTCCCGTTGCTAGGCAACAGAGACCGTTAGTAGAACCGAGTGGTAGTGATGTGTCCAGGTATTAGTCTGACCTTCAGGCACTAACAGGTAAACGTATCATTCTCATAGATATTTGAAGCACTTATTAGATTTTATTACTTCATGCTTTTCGAGAGGTCAACAAACATGAATTTATCAACTCGACACACAATGTGAAAGAAAAGATGAAAGTTGATTTAGGATACTTACTCTCATCGTCAGAGTCTGCAAGAAAGAAAAGGTACACTTTATTATTTGCTCATTTAGGGAAAGTATTTATTCTTTTAAAGCCCATAAAATGCACAATTCCTCCATTCATTGTTAAAACAATAAAATTATAAATGTGACATTTTAATTTTATTATACACAAGTAAACATAAACTTCACACAGCTGTAAGTTTCACCTCATAGGTCACTGAAGTTAGAGAATAACTTTTTGTAGATTTTTAATGTATGAGTATGAACTTGAGTGATGTTTACTCACCTGACATCTTCAGATATAAAGAAGTCAGAAATAAAAAGAGGGGGTATGAGATTAAGTAGAACTCAAGTTGAATAATAGTCTTGCAGTGGTTATTGTGTCAAACTGACAGAGAAGTATCAGATAATATCATATAATGTAGGCACATCAAATTAAAACATATTATATTAATCATTAGGATGTCAGAGAAATTCACAAGAATTTCTAATAGCACTGAAACACCCTGCACCTTTACCACACATCTTTACATTTCTGTTTAAAACCTCACATGCTGAATTTCATACCTGAATGTAGTTTCTTGATCCACAGGAGATATCTTGCGCTGCTTGCTCTCAGCTCAACTGCTGGACTGCTTTCATTTATCGGTTTAAATAGTAAGAAGCAGTGACTAAAAACCAAAGTGAAAACATGAAACTAACATCAACCACAGCTCAGTTACAACGGTCAACAGGAAGGGAGGTGTTTGTGGTAGATTCTATGAAGTACCGGTACTCTAAATCATTCTACCTTTTACATTCAGCTTTAAATCTGATCTCATTCTGTCTATTTATCTATTCTAGTTTTCTTTTTTAGTAATCGTTTATTCGTGTCCAAGATCTTCATGTGCTCACACATGTTTAAAATGACCCTTTCAGAAGTTTGATTCGAGAAAAATGTAGTAAAAGTCAATCTTGTTTATCAGGAGTCCAGGGCCGTAACCATGTCAACCATCTTTATCTGCATCCTTATGACAAACTTTGCATGATGTTTATCAGCTGGGCATTTACAGAAATCCCCCCAGTTACAGGAAACAAAATGTGAAAGCAAACCCCTTTTTTTCTTCTCTTGCTGCAGTGGTAGTAAAGTAGAGCTGGAGTTGTGTTAGAATTAGGGGTGTGAACAGTTACAAAAAATTGTAAAAGGTTACACGACGTCATTTTTTCCGTGTACACGGTTAACCATGAAAAAAGAAAAGCAAAGTGGACTTCAATCGCGCTATACAACCAATGGAGGGTGCGGCCGCTTTTCAGAAAGATTCCTCCGCATCACTGCCGCCACTCCAAGTTGTCAGACAGATACAATTGTGCTTTCTAAAGTAGGCTGTATAAGTAACACAGAAAACTTGCCATAGAATTTGTAAAAACAAATACCTGTATAGGCCTATAACAAGGCTATGATAAAACAACTACCATGATGAGTATTACATTTTTTAAAAGGACAAGAGACAAAGGATTTCTGCGTTAGGGCGCGGTCTCACTGGCCATCCGTACCGTGCCCAAGCACGCTTCAAAGCTAAAGTCCAGTTCGTTTGACCAGTGTGACACTCCGTATCGTGCTCAGGCACTTTGGCACACTTGGGAGAGGTGTGCTTCGGCACGGTACACTTCATGCACGAGCACAAGCACGCGGGTACACAACGCTGACAGCCTTCATTATGGAGAAATCCAGAGTTTCATGTCTGTATCTGACTAACATGACTCAATATAAGACACAAAGTAGCTGTCGTGTTCTCTGTGAGAGACCCCTACCCGAGGTAGAACAAAACACAACCATATCTTTTCATAACTTGAACATGTCTAGTTCATGAAACGGATTGTTGTATACAAATATTTTACTGAAAAATAACTTTTTTTGGATGTTTTATGCATCTTACCAAAGAACGAAAATAGGTCAAATTAGGGCTTCTCCAAAAGGGACAGCTCTAGCCTTATCACATGTATCTCTGGGAATCAGAATCAGAAATTCACCAAATTTGGACAGGATGTTCACGGATAGTTATTAATTACAATTATGCAAAGTTTTTATCAATACCATTTTCAATTTTTGAATTTTTCACAATTCTGGTCCTGGATGCTCTGGATTTGTTTGGACCAGAGCAGGTCTCCCAAACACATGAACACCCACAAAGACATAAAACAAGTTTTGTAATTGTCTTGGCTGTTTAGTGATGAAGCTAAGTGAGTCTGTTCTTTCTCCAAAGAAGTCCCCGTGCTGCATGTTTCAGTGTATTTGAAGGTACAACAAACATGACTGAGCAGAAACTCATCAAATAAATAAAACATTGATGCAGCTTCAAGTTTTCATATCAACTCATCCACAAAGCTGCAGGTTACAGTCTCTGTAGTGGGGCGTATGAAGAGGGGAGGGGTGTGTTTTGTGTTTGGAGGAGGGACTCTGTCATTTAGAAAAGTGAGAACAAGTTCCTTGTTGTCCAGTGAAGACGGAACAAGAGCATCTTAAACCATCAGAGCGTTGAACATGAGAGTCCATCAGACTTTGATCTGCTTCTTCTTCCTCAGTGAGTACTCTCTATTCCTACACTCCTCTCTTTTCACTGCTGCATTTGTCTTCTTCATAGTTGACTTTATTAGGTACAGGAGACAGAATAAGAAGCAGTCTGTGGTGGGTGGACTCTTTCAAACATGTTGGTTTCTGTGGTTAAACTAGACGTTCAGTGTTAAAATAGAATTGAGGAAACTGAACAGAGTACTTTGAAGCTGACTTTACCAGATAAAACTAAGATACAACTAATAAACCTAGATGTCACAGTTTACCATTTTAAGTTAAGTTGTTCAAGTATTCACTCATAATTCACCTTTTTCTGCATGCTGAATGTAGAAGTTGGATGTATTTTAGAATTCAGCAGACACCAACTTGTAAAAAGTTGAATGACGTTTCAGTCATGCAAATGCAAAATGAAAATTTTAGAGAATGAATGTAGGAAAGTATATAGAGATGTAGGATGTCTGTTATTGTTTTGTTTATGCGAATGTGAAACAAATCAGACTGAAAGATCTAAAAAAAAATACAGAATATAGCTCCTGATTATTATTCTGTCTTCCACAGAACTGACAGATGGAAACCTTGTCCGTGAAGGAACTGAAGGAGGAAACATCTCAGTTGGATGCAGCTTTATATTTTCTGGAAACAGGAAGGTCTTCTGCAGAAACGACTGTAAAGATGGAGACATTCTTTGTGAAACCACAGATGTCAGTGCTCAGTGTGGCAGATACAGCATTGAATTAAGAAATACAGTTCTTTATGTGAGCATCACAAATTTGAGAAAGTCTGACTCTGGATCGTACAAATGTTGGTTGGATAGATACTGGGCTCTAGATTCAACTGAGACGTTTGAGCTCAGAGTTAAAGAAGGTGAGTTTTTACTCTTACATCTTTGAAATATCTCAGTAAGTAAACATTTAGTTTAGAGCTGCATCTTTTCTTCATTGTGAACTCTAAAAATTCTTAATTTAAACCAACAGTTTGTCTGTAAATGATCAGATTAGTCGACACGTTGAAGTTAATTTGAATATTGTTGCAACAGACGGACAGAATAACTTTCACATTTATCTGTAGTAGAAAAAGTTATTTACTGTTTTTAGAGAATTTGTAATATTTGAGCTTATTTGAGAAGTTTCAGCACACAGTTGAAGACCTTTTTTTTATTTCATTTCATTTGTTTAAATAGTTTTTAATCTTTTCTTGTTATGAAGTTGTACCCCAGGTCACAGAATATATATTTATAGAAATGTGTTTAATTGTGACTCTGAATGATATTTTCATGTTTATGTTAAAATGTAGCCTACATTTTAAAGTCAACGTGTGCTACACAATAATAAGTTTAACAATCTCTGCTCCTTTAAAACTAACAGCTCGGGGCGCTGGTAGCCTAGTGGATAGAGAGCACGCCCCATGTAGGGAGGCTGTAGTTACTCCAAACTCTCTCTAAGCTTTATTTTTGGGCTTTTTATGCCTTTATTTGAGATGTTGGATAGACTCAGAAAACAGAGAGAGAGAGAGAGAGAGAGAGAGAGACAGAGAGAGAGAGAGAGACAGAGAGAGAGAGAGAGAGACAGAGAGAGAGAGAGACAGAGAGAGAGACAGAGAGAGAGAGAGAGAGAGAAAGAGAGACAGAGAGAGAAAGAGAGACAGAGGGAGAGAGAGAGAGAGAGACAGAGAGAGAGAGAGAGAGAGAGAGAGAGAGAGAGAGACAGAGAGAGAGACAGAGAGAGAGAGAGAGAGAGAGAGAGAGAGAGAGAGACAGAGAGAGAGAGAGAGAGAGAGAGAGAGAAAGAGAGACAGAGAGAAAGAGACAGAGAGAGAGAGAGAGAGAGAGAAAGAGAGACAGACAGAGAAAGAGAGAGAGAGAGAGACAGAGAGAGACAGAGAGAGAGAGAGAGAGAGAGAGAGAGAGAGAGAGTGTGTGGATGACATGCAGGAAAGGAGCCACAGGCAGGATTCAAACCCAGGCTGCTCGTTTGGAGGACAAAAGCCTCCATACTAACCACTAGAATACCAGCCCCTCTCTCCCTGATTTCTGACTCTATCCACTGTCTCTAAATAGAGGAATAAAAACCCAAAAGATAAACCTTAAAAACCTCCAGCTCATCTGTAAATTATAAGATCGGCTCAGATCAAACAATTGAAAATGTTTTCACCAAACACGATGATCGACTGCTGCTTTGAGCTTTATTGGTGTCAGATTTAATTTGTACCTTTATTTTTAAATTGTATTTTCCAGCTATAACGACCTCTAAACCAAACACGACTCCTAAACCATCATCGACCCGCTCGACCTCCACACTGACCACAGCGCAGACTGTGAGCTCCAGTTCAGGAAACACCACGACTTCATCACACTCACCTAACACAACCACGACTTCATCACACTCAACTAACACAACCACGACTTCATCACACTCACCTAACACAACCACGACTGAGCAGCTCTCATCAGCTTCTGGTTCAGGTACATTTACATAATTATAAGTATATTTATAGACATACTGTATTTATGCAAGTATATGAATGTGTATCATTGTATGTGTAGTATGTTTATTCATTGTTGGATTCTTTTTCTGTTTTCAGGTTTATATTAAAATGTTTAAACCTTCTAACTAAAGCTCGGCTCAGACTACAGGAATTTTAAAATACTACCTAAATCGGGCAGCATCTCGTATGTAAGGACAATCTTAACAGATATTCTTCTTTATAATCTTCAGCATGTAAACACTACAAGATATGAAAAAAATGGTGGCGTCTGTAGCCTAGTGGCTGGTTGGCCCCGCCCCATGTATGGACACTTTCATGATATAATCGTCAAGATTTGAAATCCTAAATATCAAATATCTTTGAAATAAATTGTGGCAGTTACGATGCTCTCTGAGCAGATCAGGGAAGCTATGGTTGACATTCTTTGTGAAACCACAGATGTCAGTGCTCAGTGTGGCAGATACAGCATCAAATTAAGAAATACAGTTCTTTATGTGAGCATCACAAATTTGAGAAAGTCTGACTCTGGATCGTACAAATGTTGGTTGGATAGATACTTGTCTCTAGATTCAAGTAATACGTTTGAGCTCAGAGTTAAAGACGGTGAGTTTTTACTCTTCATGGACTTCTTTACATCTTTGAAATATCTCAAAATTTAAGTTGAAGTAAAAAAAAATATTTCAGAGCTGCATCTTTTCTTCATTGTGAACTCTAAAGATTCAGTTTGTCTGTAAATGATCAAATTAGTCGACACGTTGAAGTTAATTTGAATATTGTTGCAACAGAATAACTTTCACATTTATCCGTCATAGAAAAAGTTATTTACTGTTTTAATAAATTTGTAATATTTGAGCTTATTTGAGAAGTTTTAGCACAGATTTTAAGATGTTTTTTTTTTTTTTAATAGTTTTTTTATCTTTTCTTGTTATACAGTTTTAACCCAGATCACAGAATATATATTTATAGCAATGTGTATAATTGTGAATCTGATGACCAAAGCGCAGACTGTGAGCATCAGATCAGGAAGCACCACGGCTTCATGACACTCGCCTCAGACAACAAAGAAATATGAACAGGGCACATCAGCTTCTGGTTCAGGTACATTAAAAAAATGATAAGTTAAAACATAGTTTAGAGCTGCATCATTTCTTCATTGTGAACTATCAAAATTCTCAATTTATACCACCATCTTATCTGTAAATGATCAGATTAGTGGACATTTTGAAGTTATTCTCAGACTTTAAGTATTTTTCTTCTCCCTGCAGATTTCTTGTGTAGTTGTTTATGTAAGTTGTTTTTAGTCTGCACATGCTCATACTGTGCTAATGTAAGTACATACACATGTCAAACTTACATTCATTGTTGGACTTGACTTGGAATATCTTTTAAAATGAAGCAGGAAATTAAAAAAAAAACAATCATGTTCCTCAGGCTTTAAGCTGCTTGTGCGTCTGATCCTGCTCTTCATATTTATTGTATCATCAGCAGCTGTGCTGATAGTCTGCAGGAGGAGGACCACAACACCTGAAGGTGAGATGTTAACATCATCTAAAACTCACCACACTCACAAAGTAGCCAGCATCCTGGTCTGATGGAGAAAAACACAACTCAGCTCTCTGAAGGAAAGAGGCTCCACAAAATGCAACAAGTGGTCCTGATCTTCTGAATTATGTTTTTCAGAATCCCATGTGGAACTAGACTACGTAAATATCAACCATGTGAGTGTCTGAGAAGATTGTTGGATAGTGAACTTCATTACAGATGGAAAAAACATCAGACATCAATACAAACTAAACCCTTCTTTCTTCTTCTTCTGCAGGACGATCAAGAGCATGACGAGATCGGAGAGGAGGACAGACAGAGTGGACTTCCTCCTGTGGAAACATCTACACTTTAAAATTCATGTTGCAGCGAGTCCAGAGCAGAACTATTTTTTTTAACACATTTTGGTTGAAAGATAACATCTTCATTGCAGAGCAGAGATAAGATCGTGCAAATGTGTTTAACAATCTAAAAAAGAAGAAGTTGTTTCCTCTTCTTTAAGTTTAACTTAAAGTTCTCAGAAACCTGTGTGATGAAAACAGGAAACAGGCGATGTTGTGCTCATGTCTGTAAAAAGTGTGTATCTGGACTTTAAACCACAAACTTTGACCTTTTGATGAAGAAGACCCTCAGCTGAATATTTTGTTTTATTCACTAAGATCATGTTTTTATGTTTTGTGTAATAAGAGGATCTTGAAGTGCACACTGTTGAATTCTTGAAGTTTTGGACACATGTCACTGAATCTCAATGAAACAGAAAACGTTGATGCTAACTTAAGTCCCGTACAGATTGATCATTTTGTCATCAGTGCTCATTTGGAGCTGCACTTGATTCTGTTGCCCCGATAGAAATAAAGATAATAAATATTTGGGGCCAGAATTTCAATTCTGTGGTCATTGTCTGACTAAAATGTGTTGATGATTGATTTGAGATATAGCCAGAGTGCCAAATCCAAGATGGCTGCCGGCGCCATGTTGGAAAATTAACTTTTGAACCTGAGCACCTAGAATCGTGTAAGAAGACACTTTTTTTTGTGTAAGCCAACCATGAGGATTCAGACTCTGACCTCAGTTTGATGTTATGACATCATTTTGACACAGAAATCTAAGAAAGCTGCCGTCCAGTAGAGTGAAAATGTAAGTTTGGAATGGGAAGGTAAGATGTGGTGTTTGAGGTGTGCCATTTGTACAGTATGTAAAGAAGCAAAATAACAATGATAAACTATAGCTATTGTAATTAAGAATCCATGCCAACCAAACATGTATGGTTTAGTAACAGCAATTCATGTTTCAGGGGTCTTTTCATAATTATGTTCAGTTCTCAAGTATAACTCAATGCAACACATTAAAACAACATGAAGTTATTTCTTCTTAGTTTGCTTTTGTTTACTTGTCAACAGACTATGTACATTTTTCTTTTTAAGTCTTTTATATTTAATCATTACTTTCTTTGTTTATTAAAAGCGAGGTAACTCTTTTAACTTTCTGCTGTGCTCATATTATTTTTTTATCCCCAATAAAAAAGATTAATCTAAAAAAAAAAAAAGAAACTGGTTGAAGAGGAGGAGAATATGTGACCTTTAAAGAGATACTTCACCCGTTGAAACATGAGTCTGTATTGACGTTGGGTTATATATGTAGAAATGTGAAATACATTTTGAAGTTGGTGCCTTCTTGGCCGAGAAAAGGCAGAAAGTGTCTTTTTAGCTCATGTGGATGAAAGACACCAAATCCCAGAATGCACAGCACCGCAGGCCACTCCCACTAAGGTCCTCTGGTTCAGAATCAGAAATACTTTATTAATCCCAGAGGGAAATTCGATCGTTACAGTTTCTTCAAAATATACAATATAGCAGTAGAAATATAGAAATAAAAACATTTACAGACATATTTACTTCAACACATAAGACCATTTCCTCAACTGATTCAGAGATTTCTTCCAGAATTGATCTTGGAAATTCCTGGCAGAAAACAGACTCTATGTCTGTGTCCATAGGCAAACAGTGAGAGCACCGACACTACCAGTCCGCCCCAGCTCGAGCCGGCCCCGGATCCTCGTCCTCACTGCCGCCGACAGGCAGGCCTCATGTCTCTGCTGCTGAGCTGGCAGCGGCCGGCAGCGGCGAGCAATATAGCAGCGAGACGGTTGCTGCTGACAGGCCGGTCTTGTGCCCCGGTGGCGTATAATTGTATAATTAAGTGTATAATTGTATAATTAAGTGTATAATTGTGACTCAAAAATCGTCATTTTGCGTCACTGGAATCTCCTTTTCAGACTCAGAAATACAAAGATTTCCCATCTCAGGGGGGAATGAGGGCAGGATGCACGACCATTCAAAAATACTACCAGGTTTCTAATGATACAAAGATTAATGCAAATGGGTGAAGTATCCCTTTAAGCTAGTGACTTAGTGGTTAGTTTGTACGCCCCATGTACAGAGGCTACAGTCCTCAAAGCGGGAGGCCCGGGTTCATACATGTCAACCCCCCTCTCTCTCTCTCTTTCTCTCTCTCTCTGATTTCTGATTCTATCGACTGTCCTGTCTCTCTCAAAGGATATTTTATCAGGAAAAAAACATCTGGCTGATAAATTTTCACCTTTGTTTTCCTTCCAGATCGTCGATGACTCGAGTAAACTCAACTACTCTGAGGTGGATTTCTCCAACAGCCAAGCTGCCTCTCGTAACAGCGCCCCCTCTGGTGGAGCAAAAGATGATGTCATCTACTCCGTGCCCCGGGCAGAAGCTAGCTCAGAGAACACTTTGGCTCCTCTGTACTCTACCGTTACTTTAAATTAGCTTTAGCTTCAATGCTATCAGCGCAACATTTATTCTCAGGTTACAGTTCAACAATTATCTGTTTTTCTTTTGGCAAGCTGTGATAGGTTAAGATTTTTATTAACAGAGCTGCATAAAAAAATAGCTTCAAGTCAGAGCTACTATTGCTATGGAAACAGTAAAGGTCCAATATGTAAGATGGACTGCAGTACCCATTTTGAACACCAGGTGTCAGAGTTACATATTGGTTATTTAAGTTGAGTTTTTTTTTGTTTTTACAAGATATTTAGCATAAATGATTTTGTTAAATGTTGATATTTCTGAAGGCACAAGTTATACGTTACAGTTCAGTTATTGAGGGGCTAATTTTGGGTTAACAGAGACTTTGTCATCAAGGATTTTCATTGAGAACTTTGCTCAAACAAATTACGGTAATGTGCAGTAAAGTGTTCAGCAGGTGACAAACACGTTTCTGAAATGGAGGGTTAAATGTTCACGTTTGGTTTAATGTTAATGATGGAGGGACGACCAGTTTTACTGTTTATTCAAACTTATTGCATTTTCCATGAATGTAAGATATCTACTGAATGAGATGATAAAGTGACCTCACTATATAATCAGACATTAAGGAAACATGCTATGTTGAAGTGCTGGCTTCTCTGACAACAATGCAGCAGCCAGTATGTCCTCCTTCTAACTTTAGATTCTGCTCCTGAATGCTCTGGATTTGTTTGGACCAGAGCAGGTCTCCCAAACACATGAACACCCACAAAGACATAAAACAAGTTTTGTAATTGGCTTGGCTGTTTAGTGATGAAGCTAAGTGAGTCTGTTCTTTCTCCAAAGAAGTCCCCGTGCTGCATGTTTCAGTGTATTTGAAGGTACAACAAACATGACTGAGCAGAAACTCATCAAATAAATAAAACATTGATGCAGCTTCAAGTTTTCATATCAACTCATCCACAAAGCTGCAGGTTACAGTCTCTGTAGTGGGGCGTATGAAGAGGGGAGGGGTGTGTTTTGTGTTTGGAGGAGGGACTCTGTCATTTAGAAAAGTGAGAACAAGTTCCTCGTCCAGTGAAGACGGAACAAGAGCATCTTAAACCATCAGAGCGTTGAACATGAGAGTCCATCAGACTTTGATCTGCTTCTTCTTCCTCAATGAGTACTCTCTATTCCTACACTCCTCTCTTTTCACTGCTGCATTTGTCTTCTTCATAGTTGACTTTATTAGGTACAGGAGACAGAATAAGAAGCAGTCTGTGGTGGGTGGACTCTTTCAAACATGTTGGTTTCTGTGGTTAAACTAGACGTTCAGTGTTAAAATAGAATTGAGGAAACTGAACAGAGTACTTTGAAGCTGACTTTACCAGATAAAACTCAGATACAACTAATAAACCTAGATGTCACAGTTTACCATTTTAAGTTAAGTTGTTCAAGTATTCACTCATAATTCACCTTTTTCTGCATGCTGAATGTAGAAGTTGGATGTATTTTAGAATTCAGCAGACACCAACTTGTAAAAAGTTGAATGACGTTTCAGTCATGCAAATGCAAAATGCAAATTTTAGAGAATAAATGTAGGGAAGTAAAAAGGATGTCTGTTATTGTTTTGTTTTGGATAATGTGAAACAAATCAGACTGAAAGATCTAAAAAAAAAAAAACAGAATATAGCTCCTGATTATTTATCTCTTTTCCACAGAACTGACGGATGGATTATCTTTTCATGAAGATATCGGTGTCCATGAAGGAACTGAAGGAGGAAACATTGAAGTTGGATGCAGCTTTACATTTTCTGGAAGAAGGAAGGTCTTCTGCAGAAACGACTGTAAAGATGGAGACATTCTTTGTCAAACCACAGATGTCAGTGCTCAGTGTGGCAGATACAGCATTGAAATAATAAGAAATGAACTATTCTCCACAGTTTTTTATGTGAAAATCACAAATTTGAGAAAGTCTGACTCTGGATCATACACATGTTTGTTGGAGAGATACTGGCCTCAAGATTCAAGTGAGACGTTTGAGCTCAAAGTTAAAGACGGTGAGTTTTTACTCTTCATGGACTTCTTTACTTCGTTAAACTATCCCAATATTTAAGTTTAAGTAAAAAATATTGTGTAGAACTGCACAATTAAAAATTCACACCTTATCTGTAAATGATCAGATTAGTCAACACGTTGAAGTTAATTTGAATATTGTTGCAACAGACAGACAGAATAACTTTCACATTTATCTGTAGTAGAAAAAGCTATTTACTGTTTTAATGAATTTGTAATATTTGAGCTCATTTGAGAAGTTTTAGCACACAGTTGAAGACCTTTTCTTTCTTTATTTTTTTTTATTTCATTTTTTTTTTTTTTAATAATTTTTTAATCTTTTGTTGTTATGCAGTTATAACCCAGATCACATAATATATATTTATAGAAATGTGTTTAATTGTGACTCTGAATGATATTTTCATGTTTATGTTAAAATGTAGCCTACATTTTAAAGTCAACGTGTGCTACACAATAATAAGTTTAACAATCTCTGCTCCTTTAAAACTAACAGCTCGGGGCGCTGGTAGCCTAGTGGATAGAGAGCACGCCCCATGTAGGGAGGCTGTAGTTACTCCAAACTCTCTCTAAGCTTTATTTTTGGGCTTTTTATGCCTTTATTTGAGATGTTGGATAGACTCAGAAAACAGAGAGAGAGAGAGAGAGAGAGAGAGACAGAGAGAGAGAGAGAGACAGAGAGAGAGAGAGAGAGACAGAGAGAGAGAGAGAGACAGAGAGAGAGACAGAGAGAGAGAGAGAGAGAAAGAGAGACAGAGAGAGAAAGAGAGACAGAGGGAGAGAGAGAGAGAGAGAGACAGAGAGAGAGAGAGAGACAGAGAGAGAGAGAGAGAGAGAGAGAGAGAGAGAGACAGAGAGAGAGACAGAGAGAGAGAGAGAGAGAGAGAGAGACAGAGAGAGAGACAGAGAGAGAGAGAGAGAGAGAGAGAGAAAGAGAGACAGAGAGAAAGAGACAGAGAGAGAGAGAGAGAGAGAGAAAGAGAGACAGACAGAGAAAGAGAGAGAGAGAGAGAGACAGAGAGAGACAGAGAGAGAGAGAGAGAGAGAGAGAGAGAGAGAGAGAAAGAGACAGAGAGAGAGAGAGACAGAGAGAGAGACAGCGCAGACTGTGAGCTCCAGTTCAGGAAGCACCACGACTTCATCACACTCACCTAACACAACCACGACTTCATCACACTCACCTAACACAACCACGACTTCATCACACTCACCTAACACAACCACGACTGAGCAGCTCTCATCAGCTTCTGGTTCAGGTACATTTACATAATTATAAGTATATTTATAGACATACTGTATTTATGCAAGTATATGGATGTGTATCATTGTATGTGTAGTATGTTTATTCATTGTTGGATTATTTTTCTGTTTTCAGGTTTATATTAAAATGTTTAAACCTTCTAACTAAAGCTCGGCTCAGACTACAGGAATTTTAAAATACTACCTAAATCGGACAGCATCTCGTATGTAAGGACAATCTTAACAGATATTCTTCTTTATAATCTTCAGCATGCAAACACTACAAGATATGAAAAAAATGGTGGCGTCTGTAGCCTAGTGGCTGGTTGGCCCCGCCCCATGTACGGACACTTTCATGATATAATCGTCAAGATTTGAAATCCTAAATATCAAACATGTTTAAAATAAATTGTAGCAGTTACGATGCTCTCTGAGCAGATCAGGGAAGCTATGGTTGATTGGATCTTAATACCACTCACTCTAATCTGGGCAGAACAATTCTAGTCGGGATTTTAACAGAAAATATCTACATTATACTCCATTTATAACTAATAACTATAACTGTAACATTTTGAGTTGACTTATTAACCAGGTGTTTTTCAGGACCCCCTGTTCAAACAGAGCATGCTGAAATCCAAGAGGTGAGTCTGAGCTAATCAGGGACTTTAACTTTTATTACTGTTTGAGAAAAACATACTGAAACAGTGTCTTTGTATTCTCCTCGTGCAGAACAACCGAGTGTATGAGGAGATCAGAGAGGGGCACAGATCTCCTGTTGTGGAAGTTTCAACAGTTAACACCTGTGCTAAATTTCCCAAACTGAACGGGGTTGAAACCACGGATGACTACAGCCTCCTAACTGCAGCAGCTTCTCACGACAAAGTAAGAAAAAACAGTGGAAAGATTTTAGATTAAATGTACTAAAATAAATTCACAGATTAACAACTTGAAGGCACAGCAGAGGAAATGTTATTTCTGTGGCAGATCAACAAGGAGATGTTAGTCAAACCTGCACCACCTTCATGTGCTTTTTTGAAAAAAGAAATAATATCCAGGAAGTGATCTGCTGCCAATTAAAGAAACAGGAACCAGGCCAGTTAATGTTCATATCTCTAACTTCCGTTGTTTTGTGGAGGAAGTCTTATAGGTCATAAAGATGTGGTTGCACATCTCTGATCTAACATGAAACTTGATTGAAATGGATCTATATATTAAGAGAGTATTTGTCAAAGATAAGTCTATTTCCAATGAGTGCTAAACAATAAAATGAACACAGAAGTGTCACAAACTGCAGTTCCACAAATGGCCACTAGAGGCCCCACAAGCATGTCAATTCTAACAGAGACCCATGTTGGACCCTGGTCGTGTATTGTGCTGTCAATAAACAAACAAAACTTTAGGATACAAAATTTGAAAAGATCTTGTTGATGTCATGAACAAAATCAAAAGCACACGGAAAAAAATGCACCAGATTTTAGTCACTAAATCATAATTTAAGTCAGAAAACTTTCCTCTTTCAGAGCTCTGAATAATATTAATAATTTAATCAAAAACATTCAGTTCTTTCAACTGTGACTTATCAAGGCGCCAGTGACTTAGTGGTTAGTTTGTACGCCCCATGTACAGAGGCTACAGTCCTCAAAGCGGGAGGCCCGGGTTCATACATGTCACCCCCCCTCTCTCTCTCTCTCTCTCTCTCTCTCTCTGATTTCTGATTCTATCGACTGTCCTGTCTCTCTCAAAGGATATTTTATCAGGAAAAAAACATCTGGCTGATAAATTTTCACCTTTGTTTTCCTTCCAGATCGTCGATGACTCGAGTAAACTCAACTACTCTGAGGTGGATTTCTCCAACAGCCAAGCTGCCTCTCGTAACAGCGCCCCCTCTGGTGGAGCAAAAGATGATGTCATCTACTCCGTGCCCCGGGCAGAAGCTAGCTCAGAGAACACTTTGGCTCTTCTGTACTCTACCGTTACTTTAAATTAGCTTTAGCTTCAATGCTATCAGCGCAACATTTATTCTCAGGTTACAGTTCAACAATTATCTGTTTTTCTTTTGGCAAGCTGTGATAGGTTAAGATTTTTATTAACAGAGCGGCATAAAAAAATAGCTTCAAGTCAGAGCTACTATTGCTATGGAAACAGTAAAGGTCCAATATGTAAGATGGACTGCAGTACCCATTTTGAACACCAGGTGTCAGAGTTACATATTGGTTATTTAAGTTGAGTTTTTTTTTGTTTTTACAAGATATTTAGCATAAATGATTTTGTTAAATGTTGATATTTCTGAAGGCACAAGTTATACGTTACAGTTCAGTTATTGAGGGGCTAATTTTGGGTTAACAGAGACTTTGTCATCAAGGATTTTCATTGAGAACTTTGCTCAAACAAATTACGGTAATGTGCAGTAAAGTGTTCAGCAGGTGACAAACACGTTTCTGAAATGGAGGGTTAAATGTTCACGTTTGGTTTAATGTTAATGATGGAGGGACGACCAGTTTTACTGTTTATTCAAACTTATTGCATTTTCCATCACCTCTATTTGTGCAGATAGTTATCAGTTTTAATGTTACTGGTAAATAAATAAAAAAGTCTGCAGGCAAAATTAAATGATTTCTCTCTCTGAATGATAAGACTCCAGGACCCTGAGATGGGTTTTTATTATTTCTGTGAACTAACATGGACTGCAGTATGAAGTATATACTTATATTCCACAACATAAATGATGTCCACCTCTTCAAGCTGTGAAACTGAGAAACTACTTACATGTTATAGAATAGAATAGAATAGAATTACTTTATTGATCCCAAACTGGGAAATTGTGGAGTTACAGCAGCAGGTTATCCAACACACAATGGCCCTCACTTATCAAACGTACGTACGGCAGAAAAATGGGTGTACGGTCATTTCCACGCAAAGTTCAGCACTTATCAATCTGGACGTGAGCGGAGGGTACACTTAAATCCCACGCCAGGTCTCAGTTCGTGTATGCACGTTTTCAACTCAGTGTGGACTTGCGGTGCAACAAATCTGTCTGTGTCGGAGAATAATTAGATCACACTATAACAGTGCTTGTTCAGACGGATAGCTAGAGGTTCACAGATTTACTGTTAGATAAGATATCTCAAATGTATTTTATATTACGCTTCACCTCAAACGATCTCTGTAGGCTACATTGCCTTTTAAATAATGTTGAGCAGCGCGAGCTGTCAGGTGATTTCTTTAATTGTGTGTTTTATTTGATGAATTTTTGTTTGTTTAATCGATTTACTTTAAAGATTAAAGATTAGAGAGGCTCTGCTGGACTATGGAGGGTGTGTGTCTGCCTCAGATGTTTATGGTGCAGGAAGAACGCCACAACAGCCGGAGTTGCTCTCACTCTGGATCTCTTTCCTTTTTTTTTTTTATTCTTCAGCTCAGGAGAGATTCCTTTTTCTTTTTAAGAGTATTTTTACATAACATCCTGAAATCATATCAATTAAATACATTTTTAGCACAAGTGATCACATAGTGGAATTTTACTTTGTCTTTGAGTACCAAATAAGAGCATTTTCAATTTTTATCTGTATATAAACATACCAAAATCATTTTAACACGTAACCATCAATGAAGTGCATTTTATAGCTTTTTACAATTAACACAAACAACATGAATTTACAGTTCACATTTTATGTAAAACTAATTTAACCATGCCTACCTGGTGTATAATACAAAAGCACACAATCAGCATTGATATGCAACTGCAAGGACTCACATCTGTATAACACAAAAACACGCACACAAGAGCATTAACGTGAGCATCACGGCCACGAGGAAGCAACTAACTGGTAAGCTAACTAGCATTAGCTCGGTATGTAAACAAACTGAAACTCGTAAAATAAAATAAACATTTCTACACATAAATGTCCGAAACTCTAACAGTACATTCTAAACGGGTTCATGGACAAAATACATGTTACCTAAAGTTTTTGGAACAGTTTTAAACCATTAAACAGAGATATGTTGGTCGCAGCACTTAACACACACACCCACCTTCAGCTCAGGAGAGATTCCTTTGCTGAGGTACGTACGGTGGCCAGCTAGGAGCCCTACAGTTGCGCTATTAGACCACCAGGCGGCAACAAAGTAACATAAATATGACTGAGGCTGAACCGATGAAAGAAGCCACTCGCTCCACGATCTGGGATAATTTCAGGTGGGGTCCGGCTGGCGTCCTCCGGTCTGCTCCGGGAGCTGCTTCTTTTAAGACCCACAACACTAGGATACATTGTAGAGATCGTTTGGTCTGACCAGGTTTTTTAAACTAAAAGTATAAAAAAATATATATATTATAGCCTATATTATGTACGTTACATATCACGGATGTTAAATTAAATATTAAAAACTCCAGCTGAGTTTTTAATAGTTTAATTAAATATTTTTAATATTTAAAACCATCCCTGTTGAGATTTCCATGCAGGCGCATTTCTTCTGAAGCTCGCTAATCCTACATTTCAGACTGCCAAACAACATGTTATTCCTCTTTACTTTTCTCTGTTATGGTGTCACTCAGGTCATATCTCGTTTCTCTTCTTTGCCGTATTAAGTATATCCATGCCGTAAACTCTGGGGGCGAGGACAGCTGATCCGTGAATAAATAGGGGCGTGGTATTTAAATGACGATCGTTTCCAGCCGCCACACTTCAACACCCGGTCACGTTTCATAGGTCCCACGTGGACTCTGTCGCATGGTGATTTCTACACCCAAATCTGCGCTGGTCTCTACACCAGATTGATAAGTGAGGGCCAATATGAGTAAAAAAAACACAATGTTAGCAAATCTAAACATAATATAATATTAAATACAAAGTAAATAAGCACTAAAAATATCAAAACGAAGAATGTGACTATATACAACCAGGATTTAACTAAGCATTACTAGTCTTAAATAGGAAGATTAAATGTAAATGTGCAAGAACAGAGTCATAAATGGTTGTAAATTAAACATAAAAGATTAAATGTGAATGTGCAAAAACAGAGTTGTAAATGGACAGTATTGACATAAGTTAAAGTGCATGAGTGTAGACATATTATAAGCAGAAACTATACAATATAACAGGGAGTAGACAGCCAAATGAAGTGAACATGAGTGCAGGGATCATTTGTAAATTTAACATGTGCAGAACAGATGACAGTATGGAGAGACAGATATTATCATGATGACAGTTCTCTGCTCGCATGAGGTGAGCTGTTGAACAGAGTTATGGCCTTCAGTAAGAAAGATTTCTTGTGTCTGTCCTTGTGACAGCAGAGTTGTATCAGTCTGTTGGAGAAGCTGCTCCGCTGTTTGTCCAGTAGGGTGTGCAAAGGGTGATCAGGATTATCCATAATGGATAACAGTTTGTTAAGAGTCCTCCTCTCTGTCACCACTACAAAAGAGTCCAGCTTGCAGCTTGTCACAGAGCAGGCCTTCTTAATGAGTTTGTCCAGTCTCTTAGTGTCACCAGCTCCAATGCTGCTCCCCCAGCAGACCACAGCAGAGAACAGTGCACTGGCCACAACAGACTGATAGAAGATCTCCAACATCTTGCTGCACACGTTGAAGGATCTCAGCTTCCTCAGAAAGTAGAGTCGGCTCATCCCCTTCTTGTACACAGCCTGAGTGTTGGCCTTCCAGTTCAGTTTGTTGTCTATGTTGACACCCAGGTACTTGTACTCCTCCACCACAGACACATCCTCTCCCAGGATGCACTGCGGTGGTGGCTCTGTCCTCTTCCTTCTGAAGTCGATCACCATCTCCCTGGTCTTATCCACGTTCAGAATCAGGTGATTTCTTCCTGTCCACTCCACAAAGTTATCCACCAGCTCTCTGTACTCCCCCTCTTGCCCATCATTTATACACCCCACCACCGCAGAGTCATCAGAAAACATCTGCAAGTGGCATGACCTGGAGTTGTACTTAAAGTCAGAGGTGTACAAGGTGAAACGAAAAGGAGACAGCACAGTCCCCTGTGGAACTCCTGTACCACTCTCCAGCATTCCAGACTGAACACTGCCAAGTCGGACAAACTGTGGTCTTTCTGTCAGGTAGTCAGTAATCCAGGAGATGATGGACGAGTCCACACCCATCAACTGCAGCTTCTCTTCCAGCAGTTGTGGCTGGATGGTGTTGAATGCACTGGAGAAATCAAAAAAGGTGATTCTCACAGTGCAGCCGTTTCCCTCCAGATGTGAGTGAGCACGCTGCAGCAGGTAGATGATGGCATCGTCCACTCCCAGGTGTGGCTGGTAGGCAAATTGTAGAGGGTCAAGGGATGGTTTCACCTGCGGCCTGAGGTGGGTCAAGACGAGCCTCTCCAACACTTTCATCACATGAGATGTGAGAGCCACTGGTTGATAGTCCTTGAGATCAGATGGTTGCGCTGTATTGTGCTGTATCCTTTTCAGCTCCTCCCTGTTTCCAGACCTGAAGGCTTGTTTCTTTTTGTTGAGAAGGGCTTTCAGGTCACTGGTGATTCCAGGGTTTGTTGTTAGGAAAACAGCGTACAGTCCGGGCCGGTGAAGCAGTGTTTTCACAGAATTTAATGTATTCTGTGATGCAGTCAGTCATGCTGTTAATGTCCTCTCCATGTGGCTCGCAGAGTACATCCCAGTCTGTTGACTCAAAGCAGTCCTGCAGTGCCTCATTGCTCTCCTGTGTCCACCTCCTAACAGTCCTTGTGGTCACAGGCTGCCTTTGGACCAGGGGGATATACTCTGGTGTCAGTAGGACCAGGTTGTGGTCTGATCTGCCCAGGGGGGGAAGGGCAGTGGTACTGTATGCTTCCTTAACGTTAGCATACAGAAGGTCTAGTGTTTTATTTTCTCTAGTTGGACAGTTAACATATTGATGAAAAGTGTTTTGTCCATTTTTACATGATTAAAGTCCCCGGTAATGGCTACAAAAGCATTTGGATGCTTAGTTTGAGGCTGTGAAACAGTAGAGTGAAGTGCATCACTCGCAGACTCGGCATCAGCTGACGGTGGGATGTAAACAGCTATAACAATGGCGCACGTGAATTCCCTGGGCAGGTAATATGGGCGCATTCCAACAGCTAACAGTTCAATGTCCGGGCTGCAGAGACGTTCCTTCACACTAACATGGCCAGGATTACACCATCTCTCACTCACATACAGTGCCATCCCTCCACCTTTCTTCTTACCGCTCTTAATAACGTCCCTGTCAGCCCGAAAAGTCCTGAAGCCGGGTACCGCCACGCTGTGGTCCGGGATGTCCGAGTGCAGCCATGTTTCCGTGAAGCACATAATACTGCACTGGCGGTATTCCCACTGGTGCCGGACAAGCGCGTCGAGTTCGTCCGTCTTATTGCCCAAAGACCTCACGTTCCCCATAATCACCGCTGGTACAGAAGGCTTATGTTTTCTCTTCTTAGCTCTCCTCTTAGCTCCAGCTCTGCAACCCCGGCGTCGCCTCCTCAGCTCCTCCGGAATTACAGCTCCGGGCAGTAGCACCTTGGAGAGCGCCATCAGCTGATCGCGTGTGTAAACAATGCTCTCACTCAGCTGTGCGTTGCTCTCCGTTACAAAGAATGTCCAAAGTAACAGAAAAACAGCGCAAAAAGTTCCAAGAGCGAAAGTAGCCATTTCCACACAATAGATTAAACTAATACTGAATGACTGTGATCTTAAAACGCTTAGGTAACATTCAAATAAGCAGAGAGTACAGTATGTTCTTCTTCTTCTCTCTAGTCCCTCACACAAACAACTTTTATACACAAGGGGAGGAGCCGGCCGTCCCGTCCATGTAAACACGGCTCAGACAACAACACAGACAGCGGGACTCGAGCTTCTCCCTCATTGTAGACAGTCATGACTCAGAGACACATTTATACAGGATATACTTTCTGCTATATTTATGTGTAAAATGTTTGCACATTCTGCCTTTAAACCACAAACTTTGATCTTTTGATGAGGAAGACCCTCAGCTGAATGTTTTGTTTTATTCAGTAAGATCATGTGTTTATGTTTTGTGTAATAAGAGGATCTTGTAGTGCACAATGTTAAAACTCCTGTTGTTTTGGACACATGTCACTGAATGTCAATGAAAGAATTCTTGAAAAATAACCAGCCATGTAGTCATGTGTAGGGGTTGTGTTAGTGGGAGGGGAGGGGGTGTTTAGATATATCATGCATGTTATGTGTTTTATATTGAAAGCCTCTTCAGGGACAGGCATTGGAAATTAGCATGAGCTATAAATGCTGTGGTGCAGTGCATTGGAAAGTAGTTGTTCAGTTCTCCATGTATACTGCACCTGTCACTGCCAAATAAAGCAAGAAAAAAATAACAACAGAAAACTTTGATGCTAACTTAAGTCCCTTTCAGCTCGATCATTTTGTCATCAGTGCTCATTTGGAGTTGCACTTGATTCCGTTGCACCGATAGAAATAAAGATAATAAAATAAAACCCACCAATCAATTGAGGCAGACACCTTGAGCTGCACAGATTTGACACCAACAGGCGTTATTCTTACAATCTCCACTCACACACATCCTCCCAAATTGAGCGGTCCATTTAAGCTTCAAGACTTCCTGTCCGTCCCTCTGTTTTCTGTCTTTGCCTTGCTGTCTTGTACCAGTGCTGCATGTTTCAGTGTATTTGAAGGTACAACAAAGATGGCTGAGGAGAAACTAAACAAAGACATATGCCATTGATGAAGCTTTAAGTGACTGTGAAGTTAGGTTACAGTCTCTGTAGTGGGGCGTATGAAGAGGGGAGGGGTGTGTTTTGTGTTTGGAGGAGGGACTCCATCATTGACCAGTGAAGACGGAACAAGAGCATCTTAAACCATCAGAGCGTTGAACATGAGAGTCCATCAGACTTTGATCTGCTTCTTCTTCCTCAGTGAGTACTCTCTATTCCTACACTCCTCTCTTTTCACTGCTGCATTTGTCTTCTTCATAGTTGACTTTATTAGTTACAGGAGACAGAATAAGAAGCAGTCTGTGGTGGGTGGACTCTTTCAAACATGTTGGTTTCTGTGGTTAAACTAGACGTTCAGTGTTAAAATAGAATTGAGGAAACTGAACAGAGTACTTTGAAACTGACTTTATCAGATAAAACTAAGATACAACTAATAAACCTAGATGTCACAGTTTACCATTTTAAGTTAAGTATTGACTCATAATTCACCTTTTTCTGCATGCTGAATGTAGAAGTTGGATGTATTTTAGAATTCAGCAGACACCAACTTGTAAAAAGTTGAATGACGTTTCAGTCATGCAAATGCAAAATACAAATTTTAGAGAATGAATGTAGGAAAGTATATAGAGATGTAGGATGTCTGTTATTGTTTTGTTTTGGATAATGTGAAACAAATCAGACTGAAAGATCTAAAAAAAACACAGAATATAGCTCCTGATTATTTATCTCTTTTCCACAGAACTGACAGATGGAAACCCTTTTCATGAAGATATCGGTGTCCATGAAGGAACTGAAGGAGGAAACATCTCAGTTGAATGCATGTTTAATATTTATGGAAGAAGAAAGCTCTTGTGTGTATAATTGTGACTCTGAATGATATTTTCATGTTTATGCTAAAATGTATATTTTAAAGTAAACGTGTGCTACACAATAATAAGTTTAACAATCTCTGTTCCATTAAAACTAACGGCTCAGTGGTTATTGCGTGCGCCCCATGTAGGGAGGCTGTAGTCATCCAAGAGGCCAGTCCAGGTTTGAATCCGACCCGTGGCTCCTTTCCTGCATGTCAGTCCCTTCTCTCTCTCTCTCTCTCTCTCTCTCTCTGTTTTTTAAGGTATATTTTGGGGCTTTTATGCCCCCCCCCCTCTCCTTCTGTGGGGTAGGGTATGGTAGGCCTGGTGACGGGCGGTTCGTCAGGTCTGGGTTGTGCCACCGTTGAACGTCTGGTGCAGAACGGAGCGTCGGCTGTGATCCTGGACCTGCCCTCCTCTGATGGAGCGGCTCTGGCTGAGAAACTGGGGGAGCGCTGTGCCTTCGCTCCTGCAGACGTGAGTCACTTGACACAAGCGTCATCGTCCCCGCTCTCCCGCTCGGAGTAAATGTTCCTGAAAATATCACCTGCTGCATTCACTTATGAGATGAGATGAGATGAGATTCAACTTTATTGTCATTACACATATACAAGTACAGAGTAACGAAATGAGGTTTGGCATCTCACCAGAAGTGCAAATAAGCAGAAAGTGCAAGAGTCTGTGCTATGTACAGTAATTACAAAATTTACAGATGTAGACAAAAAAGTGAATTATTAGGTATATCTGGATGGCTGGATTAATGGGATGCTATAAATATAAATAAATGCTATAAATATAAGTGTATTCTTAGGATTATAATATACAGATTAAGGTGCAGTGAGCATGCTATACTAGTTTACAGATAATATAAAGAATATGTACATAATATGAACAGACTATAATACAATAATACAGGTGGATGAGAGATGTGTGTGTGTGACCAGGAGGAGTGGTGGGGGGATGATGGGTGTGAGGTGATATGCAGGGGAAAGGGGGGGTCAGCAGGGTGCAGAGAGAGAGAGACAGAGTTCAGAGTTCAGAGTTCGGGGGGTAGAGTTCAGTAGAGAAACAGCTCTGGGGAAAAAGCTGTTCCTCAGTCTGCTGGTTCTGGTCCGGAGGCTTCTGAAGCGCCTACCGGAGGGCAGGAGGGTAAACAGTCTGTGGGCAGGGTGGGAGGAGTCTTTAAGGATGCCGTGAGCTCGCCGCAGACAGCGTTTTCTTTGGACATCCTCAATGGCAGGAAGTGGACACCTTGTGATGCGCTGGGCGGTTTTTACCACCCGCTGTAGCGCCTTACGGTCTGTGACAGAGCAGTTTCCGTACCAGACTGAGACACTGCTGGTCAGGATGCTCTCGATCACACAGCGGTAGAAGTTCCTCAGTACAGCTGAAGACAGGTGGTGTCTCTTCAGTGTCCTCAGGAAAAAGAGGCGTTGATGAGCCTTCTTAACCAGACTGGAGGTGTTAGTGGACCAGGAGAGGTCCTCTGTGATGTGGGTCCCCAGGAACTTGAAGCTGGAGACACGTTCAACAGCCATCCCGTTGATGTGAATGGGGTTGTGCGTGCTTCCTCTTTCTCTCCTGAAGTCCACGATGATCTCCTTCGTCTTGCTGGTGTTGAGGAGCAGGTTGTTGTCAGCACACCAGGCGGCCAGATGCTGTACCTCCTCCCTGTAGGCCGTGTCATCGTTGTTGCTGATGAGGCCAATCACCGCTGTATCGTCCGCAAACTTGATGATGGTGTTGGATCCATGTACATGTCTGCAGTCGTGGGTGAAGAGGGAGTAGAGGAATGGGCTCAGCACACAGCCCTGTGGTACGCCTGTGTTGAGTGTGATGGTGGTGGAGCAGGTGAGTCCTGACCTAACATGCTGGGGTCTGTTGGTCAGAAAGTCCATTATCCAGTGACGGAGGGAGGTGTTGAAGCCCAGGTCTCTGAGTTTAGTGTTTAACTTGGAGGGGATGACAGAGTTGAATGCTGAGCTAAAATCAACAAACAGCATTCGTGCGTATGTGTTGTTATTGTCCAGATGAGTGAGCACAGAGTGCAGCGCAGTGGAGACTGCATCCTCTGTACTCCTATTGCTGCGGTAGGAAAACTGGAATGGGTCCAGTGTGGGTGGGAGGCACTACTCCACGGCTCTACTCCACTTTTTGCAAAAAAATAAAAAACGAAGGTGGCTCGCTGAAATAACTCCAGATAAAGTCGAGGGATGGAAAATTGCGCGATCTGCATTCAAACATGATGCATCTCACCTTTTCAGGCGTTTGATTAGTAGGCGGCATCCATCACGTCATCCAACACTATCACTGCTGACTTTAGCACGTCAAGTTCTTCATGTGACCTTCAATCAGTATTCAATACTAAACTTTCTCTGGTTCTTCGCCTGCATGCAAAACACACAAAAGTGTATCCTTTATTTATACACATATTCTTGGTCCTATCGATCTAACATCTTAGCGGTTTATGTGATGTCTGTAGAAAACCTGCCGTCACTGCCATGTACAGAAGAAGATACATCCTGCTCAGTTCAGACAGCTTTACTCGTTTACTTTTATCTTAAATGCTTTAGCTCAAAAGGGAAAACTGCACATCAAACATGTGTCCTGTCAGGTGTGACAGTTATATCACCTCCTCCTGCCTGAGCGCTAATTGCATTTTAGCACAAGAAAGAAGGAGGATGGAGGCCGGCGAGAGCAGGGACACAAGAATCAAGTCAACTTCCTAAGTGTCCTGTTGGCGTTTCCCCAGGTGACATCAGAGGCAGACGTGCAGTCGGCGGTGTCCCTGGCCAGAGAGAAGTTTGGAAAGCTGGACCTCGCGGTGAACTGTGCCGGCATCGCTGTCGCCTTTAAAACCTACAACTTCAAGAAGGACTTACCTCACAGCCTGGAGGACTTCCAGCGCGTTATCAATGTAAGACAGACACACGGATGCAGAGACGTGCAGCATGAAGGGACGCCCGCGGATGTGTGACTCTCTGTGTGCTCCCTACCTTCAGGTGAACATCGCAGGAACCTTCAACGTGATCCGCCTGGCGGTGGGGGAGATGGGAAAGAACGAGCCTGACGCGGACGGACACAGGGGCTGCATCATCAACACGGCCAGCGTGGCAGCTTTTGACGGACAGGTCATAAAATAAAAACACACACACATCAAAAGAAATGTGTTTTCATGCTGTTCATCAACTATTCTTTTTCTTTGTTTGCTCTCCAGGTCGGCCAGGCGGCGTATTCAGCTTCTAAAGGCGGCATCGTTGGAATGACTCTCCCCATCGCTCGAGATCTGGCACCCATGGGCATCAGGGTCGTCACCATAGCACCTGGTTAGTCTACGTGCTGAAAGTCCAGATTTTTACAGGCGGATTGTCTCTGGCCCCTAAGAGGTGTAAAGTCCTCCGTTAAATACAGTTGTCATGGTTTCGTTTTGAAAGGCGGGATAGCTCGGAGGATGAGGAGGGGCGGAGGGTTTCACCGGCTGTTTGGCGTCTGGAGTGTGTTCTCTGCTTGATCGATCACGTCTCTTAGAAATGTATGATGACTTTGAGTTAAACTCCTGCTTTTGTTTTTCCATCAGCTGAGATCGTTTCATCCGTCCATCTTTAAGAGAGTGCTGTTTAAATGTCTTGTGCTGTAATTGACAATCTCACCACTTGGTGTCACTGTTGTTATTTAACACTAGCTGCAGATGAAGGATGAAGGCTTTTAGTTCATGATGCTTTGTCATTCTTTACAGTTTCCTCACTGTGGATGAACAGTAGTTAATTTTCAGGCTTTTCAATGATCGGTCACAGGAAGTTAAAACGACACATCTGGAACAAAACTGTGTGTGTGTGTGTGTGGGCTGTTTCCAGTAAATAAACACTGTAATAGATCAACAAACATTTGATAAAGTTTGTGTAAGAATGTGACTGAGATTGTGTACAAATGAGACTGTATATCATTCACAGCATTGCAGGACTGTCTGCACTCCACTTTGGTTGTTTTGTAACTAAACCTGATTATAATAAACCTCAGATGGGTTTCATGATCCACTTTGGTTTTTCTTGATTTATTTCTTTGAAAGTTGAACCACAGCCACCACATGGCAGAAAGAGATAAACTATGACAGAGAGAAAACTTAAAAAAGAACACCAAGATATAAGATTTAAGATATCAAAAGAAGGATCTGAATGCATCAAAGGTTTAAATGTATTTAATAACTGAGATACAGTTGTATTAAGAATGAATCTTTGAATACATGACTCATATTTTTTTCTTGAAACAAAAGGAAAGATCACAAAAAGCTGTATTTGTCACAAAGTCAACTTTTTTCAAAATCCATTTCAAACACAGAACCAAACAGAGGAAACCTGTTTTACGAGCGATGGAGGAGCCGGTTCTCAGCGTGTTTGTTTGGGATGATGGAGAAGTTGTGATGTTACAAACTACAAAGTGACCGATCAAGACTCCATCAAAAGTAGGAGGATACATAATCAAGAAAAGAAATCTCAGCTGTTTACATTTGGAAGAAAATCCTCTTCAATAGATTCAACAGATTTACTTGTAAGACAAATGGAACAATCACAGTGAGCTGTGTTTGGCTCAGAGCTACTGTTTTGAAAAATCCATTTCAAACCCAGAACCAAACAGAGAAAAGCCTGTTTTACGCCCAAAGGAGAAGCCAGTTCCCAAGAACTTTGCTTCTACACCCGACTTTCCTATTCCAACTCCAGTGTCTGCTGACAGGCCGAGTGTAGCTGTGGCAGCACCATCACCAGAAGAGGCTGAGACACTGATCACTTCTGCTTTGGCCACGGCTCTGACATTATCCTCGGACACTTCGGCTCCAATTCCGACATTGTGCCCTCTTAACTCTGTATCGCCTTCTCTCACCTGGAACATTCCTCCACCAATGTATTTTCCTGTCACGACGCCATTTTCATTTGTCACATCGCCTTCAGCTTGGTAGGGACCAGTTACATATCCTTTAGGAAGATCATGTGTGCCAACCTTTAGATCCTTTTTCACAACTGTATGGATTATAAACAAAAAGACACAACATGTGATCTGACGTAAAACTTTAAATGATGTAACCAGTGGTAAGAAAAAATAGAATAGTCTGTGAGTGGAGGGGATTTTAAGAAAAGGCTATAATTTTGTAAGATGTATTCTTCTCGCTGCTCCTTTCCGTACATGGAATGGGATAAAACGATTGTTTAATTGGGATAAACAATCGTTTTTTTTTTTCTGTTGTGTGTTTTAACATGTACCGAACAAATTTAAAAAAATGAAATAGTTTTAATATCTGAGGAAAATATGTTGCACCAAATTGTAGTGGTGAAGGGCTTGTTCTAGGCACATCACGTAGCCTAGGTGCAGGGCGATAGAGAGAGAAGAAGACATGCCCACACACTTGCTCTAACACCACATCCATGTCCAGAGGTCTTCAGGTGATCATTTTTTGAAACATGGGGAGGGCAAAGCCCAAATATATAGATTTGCACTATGATGACAGGAGAGGTCAAACATACAAAACGTAGCACTGTAAAACACATCCATAACAATCATCTTTCATCAACAATCATCAACAATCATCAACATCAAAGACAAATCCCAAAACCATACAGCATCCATACATTCAAGATTTAGAGGATAGAAGCAGACCAGCAGAAATCACATCTGTTTCATTTCAGTTTAAGGTGTTTTTATTTATTATTATTTTAAAGATATTTATACAGATGTGTATTAACATAGTAAATAATGTAACCTATTTAAAACAACATTTTAACAAGTAGCTTAATGCTTCATCAGTTTCAATAATACGTATGTTTTATTTAGGCCTATCACTATTTTAGAGTAATCATGAGAACGACATCAAACGTATCATCTAAAAATTATTTTTAGGAAACCGTTTCAAATCCTACCAATGGGCCTTACTTCTGATTGATTACCCTGTTTGAAGTATTTGACAATTTAAGGACTCGGACGCTGCTGTGCTGAACAAAGAGGAACTGAGAAGTGAAGAAACACTTGATTGAACACAAAGTGTTTCGTCCTCAGAAGATCACAAGATGCTGTCAAACCCTATGGTCAAATTTCTCTTCAGACCACAGACTGTAAAAACAGACAGTACAACCTGACGGTGTTGATACTGTGGATACAACTGGCTGTTATCTCAGGTCAAGTTCACTTTATAATCTTCCTCACACTGCGGTCCACAGTAAGTATGATTAATATGTTTCTGAAAATCTTAATGTTGATTTCGGGTCAATGGCATTTCTGTTCAGCTAGATATTCGATTTATTAGTTTTTATTACTTCATGCTTTTCGAGAGGTCAACAAACATGATTTTATCAACTCAACACACAATGTGAAAGAAAAGATGAAAGTTGATTTCGGATACTTACTCTCATTGTCATAGCCTGCAAGAAAGAAAAGGTACACTTTATTATTTGCTCATTTAGGGAAAGTATTTATTCTTTTAAAGCCCATAAAATGCACAATTCCTCCATTCATTGTTAAAACAATAAAATTATAAATGTGACATTTTAATTTTATTATACACAAGTAAACATAAACTTCACACAGCTGTAAGTTTCACCTCATGGGTCACTGAAGTTAGAGAATAACTTTTTGTAGATTTTTAATGTATGAGTATGAACTTGAGTGATGTTTACTCACCTGACATCTTCAGATCTAAAAAAGTCAGAAATAAAAAGAGGGGGTATGAGATTAAGTAGAACTCAAGTTGAATAATAGTCTTGCAGTGGTTATTGTGTCAAACTGACAGAGAAGTATCAGATAATATCATATAATGTAGGCACATAAAATTAAAACATATTATATTAATCATTAGGATGTCAGAGAAATTCACAAGAATTTCTAATAGCACTGAAACACCCTGCACCTTTACCACACATCTTTACATTTCTGTTTAAAACCTCACATGCTGAATTTCATACCTGAATGTAGTTTCTTGATCCACAGGAGATATCTTGCGCTGCTTGCTCTCAGCTCAACTGCTGGACTGCTTTCATTTATCGGTTTAAATAGTAAGAAGCAGTGAGTAAAAACCAAAGTGAAAACATGAAACTAACATCAACCACAGCTCAGTGACAACAGTCAATAGGAAGGGAGGTGTTTGTGGTAGATTCTATTCTGATCTCATTCTGTCTATTTATCTATTCTAGTTTTCTTTTTTGTAATCGTTTATTCGTGTCCAAGATTTTCATGTGCTCACACATCTTTAAAATGACCCTTTCAGAAGTTTGATTCTAGAAAAATGTAGTAAAAGTCAATCTTGTTTATCAGGAGTCCAGGGCCGTAACCATGTCAACCATCTTTATCTGCATCCTTATGACAAACTTTGCATGATGTTTATCAGCTGGGCATTTACAGAAATCCCCCCAGTTACAGGAAACAAAATGTGAAAGCAAACCCCTTTTTTTTTCTCTCTTGCTGCAGTGGTAGTAAAGTAGAGCTGGAGTTGTGTTAGAATTAGGGGTGTGAACAGTTACAAAAAATTGTAAAAGGTTACACGACGTCATTTTTTCCGTGTACACGGTTAACCATGAAAAAAGAAAAGCAAAGTGGACTTCAATCGCGCTATACAACCAATGGAGGGTGCGGCCGCTTTTCAGAAAGATTCCTCCGCATCACTGCCGCCACTCCAAGTTGTCAGACAGATACAATTGTGCTTTCTAAAGTAGGCTGTATAAGTAACACAGAAAACTTGCCATAGAATTTGTAAAAACAAATACCTGTATAGGCCTATAACAAGGCTATGATAAAACAACTACCATGATGAGTATTACATTTTTTAAAAGGACAAGAGACAAAGGATTTCTGCGTTAGGGCGCGGTCTCACTGGCCATCCGTACCGTGCCCAAGCACGCTTCAAAGCTAAAGTCCAGTTCGTTTGACCAGTGTGACGCTCCGTATCGTGCTCAGGCACTTTGGCACACTTGGGAGAGGTGTGCTTCGGCACGGTACACTTCATGCACGAGCACAAGCACGCGGGTACACAACGCTGACAGCCTTCATTATGGAGAAATCCAGAGTTTCATGTCTGTATCTGACTAACATGACTCAATATAAGACACAAAGTAGCTGTCGTGTTCTCTGTGAGAGACCCCTACCCGAGGTAGAACAAAACACAACCATATCTTTTCATAACTTGAACATGTCTAGTTCATGAAACGGATTGTTGTATACAAATATTTTACTGAAAAATAACTTTTTTTGGATGTTTTATGCATCTTACCAAAGAACGAAAATAGGTCAAATTAGGGCTTCTCCAAAAGGGACAGCTCTAGCCTTATCACATGTATCTCTGGGAATCAGAATCAGAAATTCACCAAATTTGGACAGGATGTTCACGGATAGTTATTAGTTACAATTATGCAAAGTTTTTATCAATACCATTTTCAATTTTTGAATTTTTCACAGACTGTGAGCTCCAGTTCAGGAAACATCACGACTTCACCACACTCATCTGAGACAACTGAGAAATATGAACAGGGCACATCAGCTTCTGGTTCAGGTACATTAAAAAAATGATAAGTAAAAATATAGTTTAGAGCTGCATCATTTCTTCATTGTGAACTATCAAAATTCTCAATTTATACCACCATCTTATCTGTAAATGATCAGATTAGTGGACATTTTTAAGTTATTCTCAGACTTTAAGTATTTTTCTTCTCCCTGCAGATTTCTTGTGTAGTTGTTTATAGTCTGCACATGCTCATACTGTGCTAATGTAAGTACATACACATGTCAAACTTACATTCATTGTTGGACTTGACTTGGAATATCTTTTAAAATGAAGCAGGAAATTAAAAAAACAATCATGTCCCTCAGGCTTTAAGCTGCTTGTGCGTCTGATCCTGGTCTTCATATTTATTGTATCATCAGCAGCTGTGCTGATAGTCTGCAGGAGGAGGACCACAACACCTGAAGGTGAGATGTTAACATCATCTAAAACTCACCACACTCACAAAGTAGCCAGCATCCTGGTCTGATGGAGAAAAACACAACTCAGCTCTCTGAAGGAAAGAGGCTCCACAAAATGCAACAAGTGGTCCTGATCTTCTGAATTATGTTTTTCAGAATCCCATGTGGAACTAGACTACGTAAATATCAACCATGTGAGTGTCTGAGAAGATTGTTGGATAGTGAACTTCATTAAAGATGGTAAAAACATCAGACATCAATACAAACTAAACCCTTCTTTCTTCTTCTTCTGCAGGACGATCAAGAGCATGACGAGATCGGAGAGGAGGACAGACAGAGTGGACTTCCTCCTGTGGAAACATCTACACTTTAAAATTCATGTTGCAGCGAGTCCAGAGCAGAACTATTTTTTTAAACACATTTTGGTTGAAAGATAACATCTTCATTGCAGAGCAGAGATAAGATCGTGCAAATGTGGTTGACAATCTAAAAGAAGAAGTTGTTTCCTCATCTTTAAGTTTATTTTAAAGTTCTCGGAAACCTGTGTGATGAAAACAGGAAACAGGCGATGTTGTGCTCATGTCTGTAAAAAGTGTGTATCTGGACTTTAAACCACAAACTTTGACCTTTTGATGAAGAAGACCCTCAGCTGAATATTTTGTTTTATTCAGTAAGATCATGTTTTTATGTTTTGTGTAATAAGAGGATCTTGAAGTGCACACTGTTCAATTCCTGAAGTTTTGGACACATGTCACTGAATCTCAATGAAACAGAAAACGTTGATGCTAACTTAAGTCCCGTACAGATTGATCATTTTGTCATCAGTGCTCATTTGGAGCTGCACTTGATTCTGTTGCCCCGATAGAAATAAAGATAATAAATATTTGGGGCCAGAATTTCAATTCTGTGGTCATTGTCTGACTAAACTGTGTTGATGATTGATTTGAGATATAGCCAGGGTGCCAAATCCAAGATGGCCGCCGGCGCCATGTTGGAAAATTAACTTTTGAACCTGAGCACCTAGAATCGTGTAAGAAGACACTTTTTTTGTGTAAGCCAACCATGAGGATTCAGACTCTGACCTCAGTTTGATGTTATGACATCATTTTGACACAGAAATCTAAGAAAGCTGCCGTCCAGTAGAGTGAAAATGTAAGTTTGGAATGGGAAGGTAAGATGTGGTGTTTGAGGTGTGCCATTTGTACAGTATGTAAAGAAGCAAAATAACAATGATAAACTATAGCTATTGTAATTAAGAATCCATGCCAACCAAACATGTATGGTTTAGTAACAGCAATTCATGTTTCAGGGGTCTTTTCATAATTATGTTCAGTTCTCAAGTATAACTCAATGCAACACATTAAAACAACATGAAGTTATTTCTTCTTAGTTTGCTTTTGTTTACTTGTCAACAGACTATGTACATTTTTCTTTTTAAGTCTTTCATATTTAATCATTACTTTCTTTCAATACAGAGACGTTGTTTATTAAAAGCGAGTTAACTCTTTTAACTTTCTGCTGTGCTCATATTATTTTTTTATCCCCAATAAAAAAGATTAATCTAAAAAAAAAAAAGAAACTGGTTGAAGAGGAGGAGAATATGTGACCTTTAAAGAGATACTTCACCTGTTGAAACATGAATCTGTATTGACTTTGGGTTATATATGTAGAAATGTGAAATACATTATGAAGTTGGTGCCTTCTTGGCTGAGAAAAAGCAGAAAGTGTCTTTTTAGCTCATGTGGATGAAAGACACCAAATCCCAGAATGCACAGCACCGCAGGCCACTCCCACTAAGGTCCTCTGGTTCAGAATCAGAAATACTTTATTAATCCCAGAGGGAAATTTGATCGTTACAGTTTCTCCAAAATATACAATATAGCAGTAGAAATATAGAAATAAAAACATTTACAGACATATTTACTTCAACACATAAGACCATTTCCTCAACTGATTCAGAGATTTCTTCCAGAATTGATCTTGGAAATTCCTGGCAGAAAACAGACTCCATGTCTGTGTCCATAGGCAAACAGTGAGAGCACCGACACTACCAGTCCGCCCCAGCTCGAGCCGGCCCCGGCTCCTCGTCCTCACCGCCGCCGACAGGCAGGCCTCATGTCTCTGCTGCTGAGCTGGCAGCGGCCGGCAGCGGCGAGCAATATAGCAGCGAGACGGTTGCTGCTGACAGGCCGGTTTTGTGCCCCGGCGTATAATTGTATAATTAAGTGTATAATTGTATAATTAAGTGTATAATTGTATAATTAAGTGTATAATTGTATAATTAAGTGTAATAATTGTGACTCAAAAATCGTCATTTTGCGTCACTGGAAGCTCCTTTTCAGACTCAGAAATACAAAGATTTCCCATCTCAAGGGGGAATGAGGGCAGGATGCACGACCATTCAAAAATACTACCAGGTTTCTAATGATACAAAGATTAATGCAAATGGGTGAAGTATCCCTTTAAGCTGTATGTAAAATATCTACTGAATGAGATGATAAAGTGACCTCACTATATGATCAGACATTAAGGAAACATGCTATGTTGAAGTGCTGGCTTCTCTGACAACAATGCAGCAGCCAGTATGTCCTCCTTCTAACTTTAGATTCTGCTCCTGAATGCTCTGGATTTGTTTGGACCAGAGCAGGTCTCCCAAACACATGAACACCCACAAAGACATAAAACAAGTTTTGTAATTGGCTTGGCTGTTTAGTGATGAAGCTAAGTGAGTCTGTTCTTTCTCCAAAGAAGTCCCCGTGCTGCATGTTTCAGTGTATTTGAAGGTACAACAAACATGACTGAGCAGAAACTCATCAAATAAATAAAACATTGATGCAGCTTCAAGTTTTCATATCAACTCATCCACAAAGCTGCAGGTTACAGTCTCTGTAGTGGGGCGTATGAAGAGGGGTGGGGTGTGTTTTGTGTTTGGAGGAGGGACTCTGTCATTTAGAAAAGTGAGAACAAGTTCCTCGTTGTCCAGTGAAGACGGAACAAGAGCATCTTAAACCATCAGAGCGTTGAACATGAGAGTCCATCAGACTTTGATCTGCTTCTTCTTCCTCAGTGAGTACTCTCTATTCCTACACTCCTCTCTTTTCACTGCTGCATTTGTCTTCTTCATAGTTGACTTTATTAGTTACAGGAGACAGAATAAGAAGCAGTCTGTGGTGGGTGGACTCTTTCAAACGTGTTGGTTTCTGTGGTTAAACTAGACGTTCAGTGTTAAAATAGAATTGAGGAAACTGAACAGAGTACTTTGAAGCTGACTTTACCAGATAAAACTCAGATACAACTAATAAACCTAGATGTCACAGTTTACCATTTTAAGTTAAGTTGTTCAAGTATTCACTCATAATTCACCTTTTTCTGCATGCTGAATGTAGAAGTTGGATGTATTTTAGAATTCAGCAGACACCAACTTGTAAAAAGTTGAATGAAGTTTCAGGCATGCAAATGCAAAATGCAAATTTTAGAGAATGAATGTAGGAAAGTAAATAGAGATGTAGGATGTCTGTTATTGTTTTGTTTGTTTATGCGACTGTGAAACAAATCAGACTGAAAGATCTAAAAGAACACAGAATATAGCTCCTGATTATTTATCTCTTTTCCATAGAACTGACGGATGGATTATCTTTTCATGAAGATATCGGTGTCCGTGAAGGAACTGAAGGAGAAAACTTCTCAGTTGAATGCAGCTTTAAATTTTCTGGAAGAAGGAAGGTCATCTGTAGAAACGACTGTAAAGATGGAGACATTCTTTGTGAAACCACAGATGTCAGTGCTCAGTGTGGCAGATACAGCATTGAATCAGGTTTAAATAACGCTTTTTATGTGAGCATCACGAATTTGAGAAAGTCTGACTCTGGATCGTACAAATGTTGGTTGGAGAGATACTTGGCTATAGATTCAACTGATACGTTTGAGCTCAGAGTTAAAGAAGGTGAGTTTTTACTCTTCATGGACTTCTTTACATCTTTGAAATATCTCAGTAAGTAAACATTTAGTTTAGAGCTGCATCTTTTCTTCATTGTGAACTCTAAAAATTCTTAATTTAAACCAACAGTTTGTCTGTAAATGATCAGATTAGTCGACACGTTGAAGTTAATTTGAATATTGTTGCAACAGACGGACAGAATAACTTTCACATTTATCTGTAGTAGAAAAAGTTATTTACTGTTTTTAGAGAATTTGTAATATTTGATCTCATTTGAGAAGTTTCAGCACACAGTTGAAGATGGTATTTTATGTTAGTTTTTACTTTTCAGGTGTATTATCTTTTCTGTGTTTCTAATAATGGAGTTTTAACCCAGGTCACAGAATATATATTTATAGAAATGTGTTTAATTGTGACTCTGAATGATATTTTCATGTTTATGTTAAAATGTAGCCTACATTTTAAAGTCAACGTGTGCTACACAATAATAAGTTTAACAATCTCTGCTCCTTTAAAACTAACAGCTCGGGGCGCTGGTAGCCTAGTGGATAGAGAGCACGCCCCATGTAGGGAGGCTGTAGTTACTCCAAACTCTCTCTAAGCTTTATTTTTGGGCTTGTTATGCCTTTATTTGAGATGTTGGATAGACTCAGAAAACAGAGAGAGAGAGAGAGAGAGAGAGAGAGAGAGAGAGAGAGAGAGAGAGAGAGAGAGAGAGAGACAGAGAGTGTGGATGACATGCAGGAAAGGAGCCAAAGGAGCCACAGGCTGGATTCAAACCCAGGCTGCTCGCTTGGAGGACAAAAGCCTCCGTACTAACCACTAGAATACCAGCCCCTCTCTCCCTGATTTCTGACTCTATCCACTGTCTCTAAATGAAGGCAAAAAAAACCCCCAAAAGATGAACCTTAAAAACCTCCAGCTCATCAGTAAATTATAAGATCGGCTCAGATCAAACAATTGAAAATGGTTTCACCAAACACGATGATCGACTGCTGCTTCGAGCTTTATAGATGTTTTAACATTTTATACCTTTTTTTCAAATGTTTTTTTCCAGCTACAACGACCTCTAAACCAAACACGACCTCCACACTGACCACAGCGCAGACTGTGAGCTCCAGTTCAGGAAACATCACGACTTCACCACACTCGCCTCAGACAACAAAGAAATCTGAGCAGCACTCATCAGCTTCTGGTTCTGGTCCCACACGTAAAAACAATCTTAACAGATATTCTTCTTTATAATCTTCAGCATACAAACATTACAAAATGTGAAAATAATGGGGGCGCCTATAGCCTAGTGGCTAGCTGATGCGCCCAATTTACGGAGGCTGTGGTCCTCAGAGTGGGCGGTCCGGATTTGACCTGTGGCTCCTTGTCTTTCAAAAACCTTTAAAAAGATGTGAAAATAATGGCACCTCACATACTACAGGATTTTATAATCGTTATCATGCCTGGTGGTGGAACCCACCACCTCACTTGACCTCACGTATACAATGGAGCTGGTGGTTAAATTTGAGATTTGACTGCTTTGAGCAGAGACGGAAAAAACATAATAAATGAGTTTTTGGTGAAGAAATGTCAGATTCAGAAAATATGGATTGTCTGTTCTTCAGCGAAAGCTGGAGGTAAGATTTGAACTGTCAGATACATTCCAGGTGTCAGTCGTACCTGTTCAGGTTGTGTCTTGCTGCCAGTCGCCATTCCTACTCCTCCCTCGTCTCTCATGGTTATTGTAGTGACGCGTGACTTCCGCCAGAATCTTTCATTACGTAATCGTCAGGATTTGAAATCCTAAATATCAAACATGTTTAAAATAAATTGTAGCAGTTACGATGCTCTCTGAGCAGATCAGGGAAGCTATGGTTGATTGTATCTTAATACCACTCACTCTAATCTGGGCAGAACAGTTCTAGTCGGGCACCCCCCCCCCCCCCCCCCCCCCCCCGACGGTCGGGAAGGGGGAATCGACTCGATTATCCTGTAGTCTGAGCCAGGCTTTAGGGCCAGTGCACAAAAGAATTGACCCTTATAGTTATATTTCACAAATCATGAAGTGTAAAACAAACTTGTTTTTGTGCCAAAACAACCCCAGGTCTTCTGTTGTATTTGGGTCTGAGTCTTTTCATCCTCATCGTCATATTATCAGCCATCCTGCTGATGTTCTGCAGGAAGAGGGCCAGAGAACCCAAAGGTGAGGCTACAGGAAACACACATACACACGGAACAGGAAGTGGTCGACACCTTTAATTTACGATTTTAACAGAAAATATCTACATTATACTCCATTTATAACTAATAACTATAACTGTAACATTTTGAGTTGACTTATTAACGAGGTGTTTTTCAGGACCCCCTGTTCAAACAGAGCATGCTGAAATCCAAGAGGTGAGTCTGAGATAATCAGGGACTTTAACTTTTATTACTGTTTGAGAAAAACGTACTGAAACAGTGTCTTTGTATTCTCCTCGTGCAGAACAACCGAGTGTATGAGGAGATCAGAGAGGGGCACAGATCTCCTGTTGTGGAAGTTTCAACAGTTAACACCTGTGCTAAATTTGCCAAACTGAACGGGGTTGAAACCACGGATGACTACAGCCTCCTAACTGCAGCAGCTTCTCACGACAAAGTAAGAAAAAAGATGGAAAGATTTTAGATTAAATGTACTAAAATAAATACACAGATTAACAACTTGAAGGCACAGCAGAGGAAATGTTATTTCTGTGGCAGATCAACAAGGAGATGTTAGTCAAACCTGCACCACCTTCATGTGGTTTTTTGAAAAAAGAAATAATATCCAGGAAGGGATCTGCTGCCCATTAAAGAAACAGGAACCAGGCCAGTTAATGTTCATATCTCTAACTTCCGTTGTTTTGTGGAGGAAGTCTTATAGGTCATAAAGATGTGGTTGCACATCTCTGATCTAACATGAAACTTGATTGAAATGGATCTATATATTAAGAGAGTATTTGTCAAAGATAAGTCTATTTCCAATGAGTTCTAAACAATAAAATGAACACAGAAGTGTCACAAAGTGCAGTTCCACAAATGGCCACTAGAGGCCCCACAAGCATGTCAATTCTAACAGAGGCCCATGTTGGACCCTGGTCGTGTATTGTGCTGTCAATAAACAAACAAAACTTAGGATACAAAAAGCACACGGTAAAAAATGCACCAGATTTTAGTCACTAAATCATAATTTAAGTCAGAAAACTTTCCTCTTTCAGAGCTCTGAATAATATTAATAATTTAATCAAAAACATTCAGTTCTTTCAACTGTGACTTATCAAGGCGCCAGTGACTTAGTGGTTAGTTTGTACGCCCCATGTACAGAGGCTACAGTCCTCAAAGCGGGCGGCCCGGGTTCATACATGTCATCCCCCCCCCCCCCCCCCTCTCTCTCTCTCTCTGATTTCTGATTCTATCGACTGTCCTGTCTGTCTCAAAGGAAATTTTATAAAGTAAAAAAACATCTGGCTGATAAATTTTCACCTTTGTTTTCCCTCCAGATCGTCGATGACTCGAGTAAACTCAACTACTCTGAGGTGGATTTCTCCAACAGCCAAGCTGCCTCTCGTAACAGCGCCCCCTCTGGTGGAGCAAAAGATGATGTCATCTACTCCGTGCCCCGGGCAGAAGCTAGCTCAGAGAACACTTTGGCTCCTCTGTACTCTACCGTTACTTTAAATTAGCTTTAGCTTCAATGCTATCAGCGCAGCATTTATTCTCAGGTTACAGTTCAACAATTATCTGTTTTTCTTTTGGCAAGCTGTGATAGGTTAAGATTTTTATTAACAGAGCTGCATAAAAAAATAGCTTCAAGTCAGAGCTACTATTGCTATGGAAACAGTAAAGGTCCAATATGTAAGATGGACTGCAGTACCTATTTTGAACACCAGGTGTCAGAGTTACTTATTGGTTATTTAAGTTGAGTTTTTTTTTGTTTTTACAAGATATTTAGCATAAATGATTTTGTTAAATGTTTATATTTCTGAAGGCACAAGTTATACGTTACAGTTCAGTTATTGAGGGGCTAATTTTGGGTTAACAGAGACTTTGTCATCAAGGATTTTCATTGAGAACTTTGCTCAAACAAATTACAGTAATGTGCAGTAAAGTGTTCAGCAGGTGACAAACACGTTTCTGAAATGGAGGGTTAAATGTTCACGTTTGGTTTAATGTTAATGATGGAGGGACGACCAGTTTTACTGTTTATTCAAACTTATTGCATTTTCCATCACCTCTATTTGTGCAGATAGTTATCAGTTTTAATGTTACTGGTAAATTAATTAAAAAAGTCTGCAGGCAAAATTAAATGATTTCTCTCTCTGAATGATAAGACTCCAGGACCCTGAGATGGGTTTTTATTATTTCTGTGAACTAACATGGACTGCAGTATGAAGTATATACTTATATTCCACAACATAAATGATGTCCACCTCTTCAAGCTGTGAAACTGAGAAACTACTTACATGTTATAGAATAGAATAGAATAGAATTACTTTATTGATCCCAAACTGGGAAATTGTGGAGTTACAGCAGCAGGTTATCCAACACACAATGGCCCTCACTTATCAAACGTACGTACGGCAGAAAAATGGGTGTACGGTCATTTCCACGCAAAGTTCAGCACTTATCAATCTGGACGTGAGCGGAGGGTACGCTTAAATCCCACGCCAGGTCTCAGTTCGTGTACACACATTTTCAACTCAGTGTGGACTTGCGGTGCAACGAATCTGTCTGTGTCGGAGAATAATTAGATCACACAACAGTGCTTGTTCAGACGGATAGCTAGAGGTTCACAGATTTACTGTTAGATAAGATATCTCAAATGTATTTTATATTACGCTTCACCTCAAACGATCTCTGTAGGCTACATTGCTTTTTAAATAATGTTGAGCAGCGCGAGCTGTCAGGTGATTTCTTTAATTGTGTGTTTTATTTGATGAATATTTGTTTGTTTAATCGATTTACTTTAAAGATTAAAGATTAGAGAGGCTGCTTTCGGTAATTACATGTTACATGTTCATGCTGCAGATATCGCTGCAGAAAATACTGAGACAAATTAAAACTTAAAAACTAAAAACATTTACTTTAAAAGGACATAAAAACTTCCAGAGATACTAAATACAACTTTTAGCCTCTGAAATATAAAATATTTAAGAATACAGAACATCAACATTAGATCATAATTAATCGGTATGTCCGGAGATTCAAATAATAAATACGCTGATGTGCCACATGCATAATTGCGCACAGCAGACGCCCTGAGGCCAGACTACATGTGACTTAATAACCAATAAAGAAATCCGGGGGCTGTAAGACGGAGTCAGGACCTTCTTTTATGTAAGTGTCAAATTCTTATGTTTGGAAAGAAGGCTAATCGGATGAGAAGTGCACATTGCACAGCGTTTGATCAAACACTTTATTCATGTGATGCAGGACGTTTCAGGTTTCTCTTCTCTTTTAAAGTCTCATTAATGGCGAGCTGCCAGTGCAGCCGACGTTATCCGACACAGATGCAGGTTCGCCTGCACCACTTGTGCCTGATATTGAGGCTGAACCGATGAAGGAAGCCACTCGCTCCACGATCTGGGATAATTTCAGGTGGGGTCCGGCTGGCGTCCTCCGGTCTGCTCCGGGAGCTGCTTCTTTTAAGACCCGCAACACTAGGATACATTGTAGAGATCGTTTGGTCTGACCAGGTTTTTTAAACTAAAAGTATAAAAAAAAAAATATATTATAGCCTATATTATGTACGTTACATATCACGGATGTTAAATTAAATATTAAAAACTCCAGCTGAGTTTTTAATATTTTAATTAAATATTTTTAATATTTAAAACCATCCCTGTTGAGATTTCCATGCAGGCGCATTTCTTCTGAAGCTCGCTAATCCTACATTTCAGACTGCCAAACAACATAATGTTATTCCTCTTTACTTTTCTCTGTTATGGTGTCACTCAGGTCATATCTCGTTTCTCTTCTTTGCCGTATTAAGTATATCCATGCCGTAAACTCTGGGGACAGCTGAACCGTGAATAAATAGGGGCGTGGTATTTAAATGACGATCGTTTCCAGCCGCCACACTTATCAACACCCGGTCACGTTTCATAGGTCCCACGTGGACTCTGTCGTATGGTGATTTCTACACCCAAATCTGCGCTGGTCTCTACACCAGATTGATAAGTGAGGGCCAATATGAGTAAAAAAAACACAATGTTAGCAAATCTAAACATAATATAATATTAAATACAAAGTAAATAAGCACTAAAAATATCAAAACTAAGAATGTGACTATATACAACCAGGATTTAACTAAGCATTACTAGTCTTAAATAGGAAGATTAAATGTGAATGTGCAAAAACAGAGTCGTAAATGGACAGTATTGACATAAGTTAAAGTGCATGAGTGTAGACATATTATAAACAGAAACTATACAATATAAGAGGGAGTAAACAGCCAAATGAAGTGAACATGAGTGCAGGGATCATTTGTAAATTTAACATGTGCAGAACAGATGACAGTATGGAGAGACAGATATTATCATGATGACAGTTCTCTGCTCGCATGAGGTGAGCTGTTGTACAGAGTTATGGCCTTCGGTAAGAAAGATTTCTTGTGTCTGTCCTTGTGACAGCGGAGTTGTATCAGTCTGTTGGAGAAGCTGCTCCGCTGTTTGTCCAGTAGGGTGTGCAAAGGGTGATCAGGATTATCCATAATGGATAACAGTTTGTTAAGAGTCCTCCTCTCTGTCACCACTACAAAAGAGTCCAGCTTGCAGCTTGTCACAAAGCAGGCCTTCTTAATGAGTTTGTCCAGTCTCTTAGTGTCACCAGCTCCAATGCTGCTCCCCCAGCAGACCACAGCAGAGAACAGTGCACTGGCCACAACAGACTGATAGAAGATCTCCAACATCTTGCTGCACACGTTGAAGGATCTCAGCTTCCTCAGAAAGTAGAGTCGGCTCATCCCCTTCTTGTACACAGCCTGAGTGTTGGCCTTCCAGTTCAGTTTGTTGTCTATGTTGACACCCAGCTTGTACTCCTCCACCACAGACACATCCTCTCCCAGGATGCACAGTGGTGGTGGCTCTGTCCTCTTCCTTCTGAAGTCAATCACCATCTCCCTGGTCTTATCCACGTTCAGAATCAAGTGATTTTTTCCTGTCCACTCCACAAAGTTATCCACCAGCTCTCTGTACTCCCCCTCTTGCCCATCACTTATACACCCCACCACCGCAGAGTCATCAGAAAACATCTTAGACTTAGACTTAGACTTAGACTTTCTTTATTATCATTCAAACTTGTACTTTACAGTGCAGATAAGAACAAAATTTTGTTGCATTTGGCTCGTTGTAGTGCAGGATAAAAAACAGCAGCAAGTATTTACATATAAAAATAAGGTGCAGATATAAATAGATATAAAAAGAAAAACTATGAGTAAAAATACTATACAGATAAATATATTGCACGTTATATAGTGTTTTACAGTCCAATGAGGTAGTCCTGTGTGGGGGTTTAGAGGGGGAATGGAGGGATTATTTTTTCCTGTTCAAAAGTCTTATGGCCTGTGGGAAGAAGCTGTTACAGAACCTGGAAGTTCTGCTTTGGAGGCTGCGGAACCTCTTTCCAGAGTCCAGCAGCGAAAACAGTCCTTGGTGGGGGTGGGAGGTGTCTCTGCTGATTTTCTGAGCCCTGGTCAGACAGCGGATCTTTGCGATCTCCTGGATGGGAGGAAGTGGAGTCTTAATGATCTTTTCCGCCGTCCTCACCACTCTCTGCAGGGACTTCCAGTCGGAGGCACTGCAGGCTCCGGACCAGACAGAGATGCAGTTTGTTATGATGCTCTCTATAGTGCCTCTGTAGAAGGTGGTGAGAATAGGAGGAGGGAGGTGTGCTCTCTTCATCCGACGCAGAAAGTGCATGCGCTGCTGCGCTTTTTTCACAAGAGCGCCGGTGTGAAGGGACCAGGTCAGAGTGTCTGTTATCTGCACCCCCAGGAACTTTGTGCTGCTAACTCTCTCCACTGCTGTGCCGCTGATGAGGAGTGGTGTGTGGCTGGGCTGGCGCCTCCTGAAGTCGACGATGATCTCTTTGGTTTTATCGACGTTCAGGGCCAGGTTGTTGGTTCTGCACCAGTCAACCAGATGTTTCACCTCCTCTCTGTAGTCCATGTCGTTGTTGTCACGGATGAGGCCCACTACTGTTGTGTCGTCTGCAAACTTCACGATGTGGTTAGTAGTGGACCTGGCGCAGCAGTCATGGGTCATCAGGGTGAACAGCAGCGGACTCAGGACGCAGCCCTGAGGGGAGCCGGTACTCAGGGAGATGACACTGGAGGTGTTGTTGCCCACCCGCACAGACTGGGGTCTGTTTGTGAGGAAGTTAAGCAGCCAGTTACATAGGGGGGTGCTGAAACCAAGGGGGGCCAGTTTGCTCACCAGATGCTGCGGGATGATTGTATTGAATGCTGAGCTGAAGTCCAGAAACAACATCCGCACATGTGTGTCCTTCTCTTCCAGATGTTGTAAGCCCAGGTGGAGTGCAGAGGAGATGGCATCCTCTGTGGAGCGGTTTGGGCGGTAAGCAAGCTGGTACGGGTCGAATGTGGGGGGAAGTCTGGAGACAATGTGGTCCTTTACCAGCCTCTCAAAGCACTTCATCATGATGGGGGTTAGTGCTACAGGGCGGTAATCATTGAGCGAGGAGATTGTGGATTTTTTAGGCACTGGTATAATTGTAGCAGTCTTTAAACATGCAAGTGGCATGACCTGGAGTTGTACTGAAAGTCAGAGGTGTTGGGGTTGTATCAAGTCAACTTTGGTTATATTCTTTAATAATTATACTTAATTATTAATAATATAAATAAAATATCATTAAACTATGTTTAATCTCGTTTTGGGGCACCAACCTGTAATCAGGTAAATATAACCAAAATATCACTCAAATCAGTCTCAAATTAGTTGTTTAATTACTAATATTATTGATAATGAATAACTATATTTAATAAATTGAAGGCGTGAAATCCGTACACAAAGCCTTCGCACCCAGCTTATATCACAATGCAAATACACCAGTAACCACAAACAACTGCTCTCTTAAATTATAACAGAATTTATTTAAACAAAGCAACATCAATCCAAAATCAATGAACTTAATTAAACAAATAACTATTATAAACTAATCTAAGCAACAAACCTTATCAAGCAAAGGCTTGTGAAAGGGGTGTGTGTGATCGAGCAATGGAAGTCTTGGAGTTTTGTAGCCTGGCCTGCTCCATGGGGGTCTACCTCAGGTCCCCTCCAATGAGGAGAGAGAGGTTCCGGTCCCCCCCTTTACTTCACGCGTAGGTGTGAAGTACCGCAGGGGATTCTGGGATTAAGAGTCCTTTTAGGCCTCTTTGTGATCTCAGTGAATAACTCAAATGAGGCTTTTACAGAGGTGCAGGCCCAATTCCATTGTTTGACTGTCCTAAGCCTGCGTGGCCCAACATCCCCCCTTTGTCCTGAAGAATGGGATTGCGGGTCGTGGTCTTTAGGGCAAATAGGGCCAACAGTCCATGTGTTAGGAGACAAATGTTCAAATAGTTAGTGAGCAAAAGTCTATACATTTTGAGAGGCATTCGGTCTGGGCAGACACTGAGGCAAAGTCTGGGCAGACTGTCTAACTATGTCTAAAGCTAGGCATAAAACATAACCAGGCATTAGCAAAGCTTTGTTACTCAAGGTGCATTCTTTAACAAAACAAATGAAACAAACAGACAAAAGGAGGGGAGAAAGAGAAGAGTATAAGGTGTAGGTTTGTGGGCTAACTCCTAGCCTGGGCAGGAGTAAGCCTGTGGGAAGGTGTTTGTGGCATGTAGGTGTGTAAATGTACATGTACATTATGTGTCTCCCTACCAATGTCAAAACACAAAACAGGGACTAGGAAACATTCATGTCGGTAGAGTGACATTGTTGTGTTTCTAGAATGGAGGCTACACCCCCACTCCTATGTGGAGTCAGAATCGGGTTCTCTGTAAGCGAGGGAGTCCTTAGGGAGCTCGTAGGAACTCCGATTATACCTACCCTTCTGTCTCAGACTACGGCCATCCCGAGAGTTCCGTTCGGATCTGGTAGCGATCAGTTCTCCAGGCTGGAACCTACTCTGTGGTTGAGTCCCACCTTCACCCCCCTGGCTCTGTTCTCTATTCTGCCGGTGATATGGTCTCTTATTCCTAGCACGAGGCAACTTGTTGCCCTCACGTGACACGTGACGTAAGCGTGTGCGAATCTCTTGATCTCTTTCATACTAAGCTGATGTGTACGACTATGCAGGGTGACATCTGAACGCACGCAGCCATGCAGATTGTGCATGAAGATGGACTTGAAAGTTGGGTTCTCTTCCAAACCTGGAGCCTCACGTCCCTGGAAATATGCAGATCTTAGTCGCCAGTAATAATCTTTGGGGGCCTCGTGCTTCTGGTGCAAGACACTGAAAGCACTAAGAAGGGCAGATGCAGGGTCAATGTAGGTGGAGTATTCCTGGCGCAAAGCATTGCAGAGCGCAGAGTACTGGTATCTGATCTCAGGCTGAAGGGTAGTCGTGAAGTTACGGACACTCTTGGAAGTTGTCTTCCAGATCAGCCTGAGTTTTCCTCTTGTGGATGCATCAGGTACCTCACTGAGACACAGGTTAATCTCTCTGAGGTAATCATCGATGCAGAGGTCTGAGTTATCTGGATCAAACCGCTCTACATCCTGTGCCATAGATTCAATGAGCCTTATGCGCAGTCTTTGATCTCTGGGTAGAAGGGAGCCATCCCAGTCATCTGAGGTTTGGATATTCCTCAGCCATGAATCCTGCAATGGGAACCTACAGGTAGCAGGAGGGGGCCTGGTGTTATCTCTGCCTCTGGGGGCTGAGAAGTCACCCCCCTTCCTATGTGGTGATTCAAACCTGTGAAGGTGTGAAAGTGTGTCACAGTTGTCAGAGAACTGGGGCGTTTCCCCTCCACAGTCAAAATCAGGGAAAACTAGACTTATTTCCTCAGTCCTTGGGTTATCCTGGCTGCTCGGTTCTTTACTGAGCTTTTTCAGCAGGGTTGTTTGATCTCTTAAGGGGCTTGGTCCAGGATCAGAGTCATATCCTGACGATATGTCTTGCTCCATGCTTACCTGTGCTCCCTGAATTAATTCAAACATGTCCAACACTTTCTGCTTGGCAGTTTGTAAGTGCTGACTCACAGATTTGTTTCCTTTCTGCAAGGATCGGACCTTTGGTGGGAGTGTCCCCATGAAATCACGGACACTCCTAGCCGTAGTCTTCCAGATCCGTTTCAGTTTTTCATGTGAGGACGCATGAGGCAGGTCAAGGAGACAATGGTCAACTTCTCTAAGGTAGTCGTTAATACTTGAATCTGGGCTATCTGGGTCAAAACGCTTCAGATCTTTGGCCTGAGGTTCTATCTGCCTGGTTCGCAGGCCCTGACCCGAAGGCTGGCAAGGGTCGTCCGATTCGTCTGACGAATCGTAAGCCCTGTGGTTGTCACGGTAGTAGGGTTGTAACCGTGGCGGGGTTTGTGTTCGGCTCAGACGTGGCCGTCTATCGTGGGACAGGTAGCGTTCGGTGCCCAATTGGGCCCGTGTCTCCTCCCTGTCTCTAGGGGGAGTAAAGCCTCTCCTCCTGCGGGGTGAGGGTTCTCTTCGCTCAAAGCGTATTGCGGAACGCGGGGGCCCTTCATCTTTAATCATCCAGCTCTTTACCGGGTGGTCTGAGGACGTGGGCGCTTTTGTGCCTGGGTCGACCCGGCGGTGCCTTCCCCTCTCCTCCAGATTCTGCAACATGTCTATCTCCCTCCTCCAGGGGCTTGTTTCAGTCTCCCATCCTTCGTCTGAGGTTTCCTCAGCTGATCTGGGGGCTGCAGTACTTATCTGCCTATCCTGAAATCTGGGTACCGTGTCACTTCGTTTCTTCTGTTCGGCCAGTTTGCTGCTTTCATGCAGTGTTTTATTGTCCTCCTGCAGGGCCTTGCAATTTTCCTGCAAGGTCTTTAGTTTATCCTGCATTCTTTCGAAGTCATCCCACAGGATCTGTCCTTCTTCTAGTACCCGGGCTAGCTGTTCCCGGTGTATCTCATTCTGCACATTTGATTTGCGCTGATAAAGGAGGAGAATTTCGCCTAGAACATCTGAAACTGTACGTGTTGGCTTCCCAGTTGGTTGATTTGCATATTCAACCAAGCCCTTTAGTTTCTTTTCACATGTGCTGATGGTGTAGGAGTTCAGGCTGTCGAGCTCCTCTATAGGGAGGTGGATAAGATTAGCAACTATTTCTTGAAGGTGTGGATCATCTGATCCATAGTGAGCTTTGGTCCATAGTTGATGTATGTCTTCTGCATACATTCTGTCTTTATTAGGGGTGAGCCTGGCTCTGTGGTTGACAAGATCAACTAGCTCTTATAACTTCTTATCACTAATGCTAATTGACTAGCTATATAGGTTGACACTCTCCTCTAAGGAGAGGTTCGTCAGACCGGCAGCAGTTTCTTGCAGTGCTGTGTCGTCTGATCCAAAAGGAGTCTCAGCTCCCGACTCACCTAGGGTCTTGGTACACAAGCGCAAATCTTGTCTAAGTTTCCCAACTGATCACTGCAGTCTATCCTGGAAGATAGGAGAGGGGATTGATGTCTGCTTTGCTTAAACCACAAAAATTTAAAGAAAATATCATTTTCTTCAGAAGGATCCTTTTTAGGATTTAAGTTTGGATTGCTGTGCATCAACAGTGCAATAAAGCTGGTTTATTGAAGGCCTCACACGGGGCACCATTTGTTGGGGTTGTATCAAGTCAACTTTGGTTATATTCTTTAATAATTATACTTAATTATTAATAATATAAATAAAATATCATTAAACTATGTTTAATCTCGTTTTGGGGCACCAACCTGTAATCAGGTAAATATAACCAAAATATCACTCAAATCAGTCTCAAATTAGTTGTTTAATTACTAATATTATTGATAGTGAATAACTATATTTAATAAATTGAAGGCGTGAAATCCGTACACAAAGCCTTCGCACCCAGCTTATATCACAATGCAAATACACCAGTAACCACAAACAACTGCTCTCTTAAATTATAACAGAATTTATTTAAACAAAGCAACATCAATCCAAAATCAATGAACTTAATTAAACAAATAACTATTATAAACTAATCTAAGCAACAAACCTTATCAAGCAAAGGCTTGTGAAAGGGGTGTGAATGTAGGTGTGTGTGTGTTGTGTGTGTGTGTGTGTGTGTGTGTGTGTGTGTGTGTGTGTGTGTGTGTGTGTGTGAGTGTGTGAGAGAGAGAGAGAGAGAGAGAGGGAAGAAGAAAGGGGGGGAGATGGCTTCGTACCCACGTGGTCGTTCACGATGGCGCAAACCTAACAAAGACCTGGGTGCGTGCGCGTGTGGATGAAAGGGAGAGAGAAGGGGGGGGAGATTACTTCGTCCCACGTGGTCGCCCTTTCGATGGCACACACCTCACAAAGGCCTAAATGTGGCCTTAAGGTCTAAAAGAGACTGAGTTCGGCCCTACATGATCTGTGTCTCTGAGGCGTCTGGATAGCCGCGAGTGTATAGATCTCTGTGCGTTATGGCGCGGTGGTGGAGTTGGTCTCCAGATGTACGTTTACACAGGAATATGTGTGTATGTGCGTTCGTAGAAGGGGAAATAAAAGAGAATAAAAGAGAAATGCGTGCCTGAAGAGGCCGGATCACAGTCCGACTCCCGCGCCACAACTCGGAGTAATTCCCTTCATTCACAGAAACAAACCAATAGCCGAATTCAGGTTAATATGGCTTACACTGGCCTTTCTGATCAGAAGAGTAATACCCGGTTATAACGCTGTTACGCTAAACACATATAGGACGCAGCGGTCCGAAACAACAACAAGAGTTTTAAACAGTTAAAACTCAGGACGCAGGTCCAACAAAGATAAAAATTACAGTTTCTGCTTCGATCAACAATTGTTAAAAACACTCTCTAAAGCTAATTCTGCCCAGACCTAATTAAGCCTCACTTGTGAATCGCTTTGTCCGCGATTGGTGAAAGGAAAAGAGTCCGGCGATGGAGCAGATCTTCTGTCCGTCCTGGTGCAGAGGTGTCTGATGGCGGCGAGGGTCCCTTATGGCGAGAGCGGCTTCGTTGGTTCTCCGTCGAGTGGAAAGATGTCCTTTTGATGTCCTTCGTTGCAGGACGGAATAAGACCGTTATCTTTCTGATAATCTGTTATAGTCTGACGCTCTCCGAGAAACTGAGATGCGTTCACTGGACAATCCGAGCTCGGAATTTAGAACACTGCCGGCCGCATTACCTGCGCGCCAAAAACTTAAAACAAAGGAAGATTGTTGCAGGAAACAGGAGATAAGCTTGGATCTCCGAGCACCAGAAGTCAGCGCGTGAAAGAGATCGAGCAATGGAAGTCTTGGAGTTTTGTAGCCTGGCCTGCTCCATGGGGGTCTACCTGAGGTCCCCTCCAATGAGGAGAGAGAGGTTCCGGTCCCCCCTTTACTTCACGCGTAGGTGTGAAGTACCGCAGGGGATTCTGGGATTAAGAGTCCTTTTAGGCCTCTTTGTGATCTCAGTGAATAACTCAAATGAGGCTTTTACAGAGGTGCAGGCCCAAGTCCATTGTTTGACTGTCCTAAGCCTGCGTGGCCCAACAGAGGTGTACAAGGTGAAAAGGAAAGGAGACAGCACAGTCCCCTGTGGAACTCCTGTACCGCTCTCCACCATTCCAGACTGAACACTGCCAAGTCAGACAAACTGTGGTCTTTCTGTCAGGTAGTCAGTAATCCAGGAGATGATGGACGAGTCCACACCCATCAACTGCAGCTTCTCTTCCAGCAGTTGTGGCTGGATGGTGTTGAATGCACTGGAGAAATCAAAAAAGATGATTCTCACAGTGTAGCCTTTTTCCTCCAGATGTGAGTAAGCACGCTGCAGCAGGTAGATGATGGCATCGTCCACTCCCAGGTGTGGCTGGTAGGCAAATTGTAGAGGGTCAAGGGATGGTTTCACCTGCGGCCTGAGGTGGGTCAAGACGAGCCTCTCCAACACTTTCATCACATGAGATGTGAGAGCCACTGGTTGATAGTCCTTGAGATCAGATGGTGTCGTCTTCTTTGGGACCGGGACCAAGCAGGTCGTTTTCCACAGCACCGGTATCCTCTCCTGGCTCAGACTCAGGTTGAAGAGGTGTTGCAGAATCTCAGACAGCTGTCTGAACCCTTGGGCTGATGCCGTCTGGGCCTGGAGCCTTGCTAATGTGTAGTTTCTCCAGCTGTCTCTTAACCTGGCCAGTTGTTAGAGTCGGGGGGGGGAATGGAGCAATTCACCTCTGAGCGGGAAGTGCACTCCTGTGGTGTGGGCCAGAGGCCAAAGAGTTCACTATGGGGGGTTGGGGGGGAAAGGAAGAAAATACAAAGGGAGGCTGGAAGGTGTGAAGGACAGGGGTGTTGTTTGAGGTGGGAGAGGCAGATGAAGGCTGTGAACTAAACCGGTTGAAGAACAGGTTTAGCTCATTCTCCAGGCTGCCAGAATGTTGTTTTTATCTCCCCTTGAAACCAGTGATTTCCCTCATTCCAGTCCACACATCCCTCATGTTGTTCTGATGGAAGCTTTCTCCTGTATGAGTCCTTACACTCCCTCAGCTTTTCCCTCAGATCGTGCTGTATCCTTTTCAGCTCCTCCCTGTTTCCAGACCTGAAGGCTTGTTTCTTTTTGTTGAGAAGGGCTTTCAGGTCACTGGTGATCCAGGGTTTGTTGTTAGGAAAACAGCGTACAGTCCGGGCCGGTGAAGCAGTGTTTACACAGAATTTAATGTATTCTGTGATGCAGTCAGTCATGCTGTTAATGTCCTCTCCATGTGGCTCGCAGAGTACATCCCAGTCTGTGGACTCAAAGCAGTCCTGCAGTGCCTCATTGCTCTCCTGTGTCCACCTCCTAACAGTCCTTGTGGTCACAGGCTGCCTTTGGACCAGGGGGATATACTCTGGTGTCAGTAGGACCAGGTTGTGGTCTGATCTGCCCAGGGGGGGAAGGGCAGTGGTACTGTATGCTTCCTTAATGTTAACATACAGAAGGTCCAGTGTTTTATTTTCTCTAGTTGGACAGTTAACATATTGATGAAAAGTGTTTTGTCCATTTTTACATGATTAAAGTCCCCGGTAATGGCTACAAAAGCATTTGGATGCTTAGTTTGAGGCTGTGAAACAGTAGAGTGAAGTGCATCACTCGCAGACTCGGCATCAGCTGACGGTGGGATGTAAACAGCTATAACAATGGCGCACGTGAATTCCCTGGGCAGGTAATATGGGCGCATTCCAACAGCTAACAGTTCAATGTCCGGGCTGCAGAGACGTTCCTTCACACTAACATGGCCAGGATTACACCATCTCTCACTCACATACAGTGCCATCCCTCCACCTTTCTTCTTACCGCTCTTAATAACGTCCCTGTCAGCCCGAAAAGTCCTGAAGCCGGGTACCGCCACGCTGTGGTCCGGGATGTCCGAGTGCAGCCATGTTTCCGTGAAGCACATAATACTGCACTGGCGGTATTCCCACTGGTGCCGGACAAGCGCGTCGAGTTCGTCCGTCTTATTGCCCAAAGACCTCACGTTCCCCATAATCACCGCTGGTACAGAAGGCTTATGTTTTCTCTTCTTAGCTCTCCTCTTAGCTCCAGCTCTGCAACCCCGGCGTCGCCTCCTCAGCTCCTCTGGAATTACAGCTCCGGGCAGTAGCACCTTGGAGAGCGCCATCAGCTGATCGCGTGTGTAAACAATGCCCTCACTCAGCTGTGCGTTGCTCTCCGTTACAAAGAATGTCCAAAGTAACAGAAAAACAGCGCAAAAAGTTCCAAGAGCGAAAGTAGCCATTTCCACACAATAGACTAAACTAATACTGAATGACTGTGATCTTAAAACGCTTAGGTAACATTCAAATAAGCAGAGAGTACAGTATGTTCTTCTTCTTCTCTCTAGTCCCTCACACAAACAACTTTTATACACAAGGGGAGGAGCCGGCCGTCCCGTCCATGTAAACACGGCTCAGACAACAACACAGACAGCGGGACTCGAGCTTCTCACTCATTGTAGACAGTCATGACTCAGAAAGACATTTATACAGGATATACTTTCTGCTATATTTATGTGTAAAATGTTTGCACATTCTGCCTTTAAACCACAAACTTTGATCTTTTGAAGAGGAAGACCCTCAGCTGAATGTTTTGTTTTATTCAGTAAGATCATGTGTTTATGTTTTGTGTAATAAGAGGATCTTGTAGTGCACAATGTTAAAACTCCTGTTGTTTTGGACACATGTCACTGAATGTCAATGAAAGAATTCCTGAAAAATAACCAGCCATGTAGTCATGTGTAGGGGTTGTGTTAGTGGGAGGGGAGGGGGTGTTTAGATATATCATGCATGTTATGTGTTTTATATTGAAAGCCTCTTCAGGGACAGGCATTGGAAATTAGCATGAGCTATAAATGCTGTGGTGCAGTGCATTGGAAAGTAGTTGTTCAGTTCTCCATGTATACTGCACCTGTCACTGGCAAATAAAGCAAGAAAAAAATAACAACAGAAAACTTTGATGCTAACTTAAGTCCCTTTCAGCTCGATCATTTTGTCATCAGTGCTCATTTGGAGTTGCACTTGATTCCGTTGCACCGATAGAAATAAAGATAATAAAATAAAACCCACCAATCAATTGAGGCAGACACCTTGAGCTGCACAGATTTGCATCATCAACACGGCCAGCGTGGCAGCTTTTGACGGACAGGTCATAAAATAAAAACACACACACATCAAAAGAAATGTGTTTTCATGCTGTTCATCAACTATTCTTTTTCTTTGTTTGCTCTCCAGGTCGGCCAGGCGGCGTATTCAGCTTCTAAAGGCGGCATCGTTGGAATGACTCTTCCCATCGCTCGAGATCTGGCACCCATGGGCATCAGGGTCGTCACCATAGCACCTGGTTAGTCTACGTGCTGAAAGTCCAGATTTTTACAGGAGGATTGTCTCTGGCCCCTAAGAGGTGTAAAGTCCTCCGTTAAATACAGTTGTCATGGTTTCGTTTTGAAAGACGGGATAGCTCGGAGGATGAGGAGGGGCGGAGGGTTTCACCGGCTGTTTGGCGTCTGGAGTGTGTTCTCTGCGTGATCGATCACGTCTCTTAGAAATGTATGATGACTTTGAGTTAAACTCCTGCTTTTGTTTTTCCATCAGCTGAGATCGTTTCATCCGTCCATCTTTAAGAGAGTGCTATTTAAATGTCTTGTGCTGTAATTGACAATCTCACCACTTGGTGTCACTGTTGTTATTTAACACTAGCTGCAGATGAAGGATGAAGGCTTTTAGTTCATGATGCTTTGTCATTCTTTACAGTTTCCTCACTGTGGATGAACAGTAGTTAATTTTCAGGCTTTTCAATGATCGGTCACAGGAAGTTAAAACGACACATCTGGAACAAAACTGTCCTCGGCTCCAGCTGTGATCACCTGTGGCCTGCTCTGTGTTTAAATGACTGTCTCTCTCTCCCTCCAGGTCTGTTCTCCACCCCCCTCCTGGCCGGTCTTCCAGAGAAGGTCCGCTCCTTTCTCGCCCGACAGGTGCCCTTCCCCTCGCGCCTGGGAGACCCCGCTGAGTTTGCTCACCTGGTGACGTCACTGGCTGAAAACCCCATGATTAACGGAGAGGTCATCAGACTGGACGGAGCCATTCGCATGCAGCCCTGAGACAGATGCTGCGTGTGTGTGTGTGTGTGTGTGTGTGTGTGTGTGTGTGTGTGTGTGTGTGTGTGTGTGTGTGTGTGTCTGGTTGTTAAGGCTGTTTACAGTAAATAAACACTGTAATAGATCAACAAACATTTGACAAAGTTTGTGTAAGAATGTGACTGAGATTGTGTACAAATGAGACTGTATATCATTCAGAGCATTGCAGGACTGTCTGCACTCCACTTTGGTTGTTTTGTAACTAAACCTGATTATAATAAACATCAGATGGGTTTCATGATCCACTTTGGTTTTTCTTGATTTATTTCTTTGAAAGTTGAACCACAGCCACCACATGGCAGAAAGAGATAAACTATGACAGAGAGAAAACTTAAAAAAGAACACCAAGATATAAGATTTAAGATATCAAAAGAAGGATCTGAATGCATCAAAGGTTTAAATGTATTTAATAACTGAGATACAGTTGTATTAAGAATGAATCTTTGAATACATGACTCATATTTTTTTGTTGAAACAAAAGGAAAGATCACAAAAAGCTGTATTTGTCACAAAGTCAACTTTTTTCAAAATCCATTTCAAACACAGAACCAAACAGAGGAAACCTGTTTTACGAGCGATGGAGGAGCCGGTTCTCAGCGTGTTTGTTTGGGATGATGGAGAAGTTGTGATGTTACAAACTACAAAGTGACCGATCAAGACTCCATCAAAAGTAGGAGGATACATAATCAAGAAAAGAAATCTCAGCTGTTTACATTTGGAAGAAAATCCTCTTGAATAGATTCAACAGATTTACTTGTAAGACAAATGGAACAATCACAGTGAGCTGGGTTTAGCTAAGAGCTACCATTTTGAAAAATCCAATTCAAACCCAGAACCAAACAGAGAAAAGCCTGTTTTACGCCCAATGGAGAAGCCAGTTCCAAAGAACTTTGCTTCTACACCCGACTTTCCTATTCCAACTCCAGTGTCTGCTGACAGGCCGAGTGTAGCTGTGGCAGCACCATCACCAGAAGAGGCTGAGACACTGATCACTTCTGCTTTGGCCATGGCTCTGACATTATCCTCGGACACTTCGGCTCCAATTCCGACATTGTGCCCTCTTAACTCTGCATCGCCTCTTCTCACCTGGAACATTCCTGCACCAACGTATCCTCCTGTCCATTTTCATTTTTCACATCACCTTCAGCTTGGTAGGGACCAGTTACATATCCTTTAGGAAGATCATGTGTGCCAACCTTTAGATCCTTTTTCACAACTGTATGGATTATAAACAAAAAGACACAACATGTGATCTGACGTAAAACTTTAAATGATGTAACCAGTGGTAAGAAAAAATAGAATAGTCTGTGATTGGAGGGGATTTTAAGAAAAGGCTATAATTTTGTAAGATGTATTCTTCTCGCTGCTCCTTTCCGTACATGGAATGGGATGAATTGGGATAAAACGATTGTTTAATTGGGATAAACAATCGGTTTTTTTTTTCTGTTGTGTGTTTTAACATGTACCGAACAAATTTAAAAAAATGAAATAGTTTTAATATCTGAGGAAAATATGTTGCACCAAATTGTAGTGGTGAAGGGCTTGTTCTAGGCACATCACGTAGCCTAGGTGCAGGGCGATAGAGAGAGAAGAAGACATGCCCACACACTTGCTCTAACACCACATCCATGTCCAGAGGTCTTCAGGTGATCATTTTTTGAAACATGGGGAGGGCAAAGCCCAAATATATAGATTTGCACTATGATGACAGGAGAGGTCAAACATACAAAACGTAGCACTGTAAAACACATCCATAACAATCATCTTTCATCAACAATCATCAACAATCATCAACATCAAAGACAAATCCCAAAACCATACAGCATCCATACATTCAAGATTTAGAGGATAGAAGCAGACCAGCAGAAATCACATCTGTTTCATTTTAGTTTAAGGTGTTTTTATTTATTATTATTTTAAAGATACTTATACAGATGTGTATTAACATAGTAAATAATGTAACCTATTTAAAACAACATTTTAACAAGTAGCTTAATGCCTCATCAGTTTCAATAATTATCACTACCAAACATATGTTTTATTGAGGCCTATCACTATTTTAGAGTAATCATGAGAACGACATCAAACGTATCATCTAAAAATAATTTTTAGGAAACCGTTTCAAATCCTACCAATGGGCCTTACTTCTGATTGATTACCCTGTTTGAAGTATTTGACAATTTAAGGACTCGGACGCTGCTGTGCTGAACAAAGAGGAACTGAGAAGTGAAGAAACACTTGATTGAACACAAAGTGTTTCGTCCTCAGAAGACCACAAGATGCTGTCAAACCCTACAGTCAAATTTCTCTTCAGACCACAGACTGTAAAAACAGACAGAACACCCTGACGGTGTTGATACTGTGGATACAACTGGCTGTTATCTCAGGTCCAGTTCACTTTATAATCTTCCTCACGCTGCGGTCCACAGTAAGTATGATTTATTTGTTTCTGAAAATCTTAATGTTGATTTCGGGTCAATGGCATTTCTGTTCAGCTAGATATTCATGTTGTGTATCAAACTTTAACTTTGTAGTTACTTTTTGTTAACTGTAGTTAGTTATTGTTGACTTTAAAAGCTGTAAGCATACCGTTAGCTTTCTGCATTTTATCCACGCCGAGCGGTTAGAAATATCTCCCGTTGCTAGGCAACAGAGACCGTTAGTAAAACCGAGTGGTAGTGATGTGTCCAGGTATTAGTCTGACCTTCAGGCACTAACAGGTAAACGTATCATTCTCATAGATATTTGAAGCACTTATTAGATTTTATTACTTCATGCTTTTCGAGAGGTCAACAAACATGAATTTATCAACTCGACACACAATGTGAAAGAAAAGATGAAAGTTGATTTAGGATACTTACTCTCATCGTCAGAGTCTGCAAGAAAGAAAAGGTACACTTTATTATTTGCTCATTTAGGGAAAGTATTTATTCTTTTAAAGCCCATAAAATGCACAATTCCTCCATTCATTGTTAAAACAATAAAATTATAAATGTGACATTTTAATTTTATTATACACAAGTAAACATAAACTTCACACAGCTGTAAGTTTCACCTCATAGGTCACTGAAGTTAGATTTTTAATGTATGAGTATGAACTTGAGTGATGTTTACTCACCTGACATCTTCAGATCTAAAGAAGTCAGAAATAAAAAGAGGGGGTATGAGATTAAGTAGAACTCAAGTTGAATAATAGTCTTGCAGTGGTTATTGTGTCAAACTGACAGAGAAGTATCAGATAATATCATATAATGTAGGCACATAAAATTAAAACATATTATATTAATCATTGGGATGTCAGAGAAATTCACAAGAATTTCTAATAGCACTGAAACACCCTGCACCTTTACCACACATCTTTACATTTCTGTTTAAAACCTCACATGCTGAATTTCATACCTGAATGTAGTTTCTTGATCCACAGGAGATATCTTGCGCTGCTTGCTCTCAGCTCAACTGTTGGACTGCTTTCATTTATCGGTTTAAATAGTAAGAAGCAGTGACTAAAAACCAAAGTGAAAACATGAAACTAACATCAACCACAGCTCAGTTACAACAGTCAATAGGAAGGGAGGTGTTTGTGGTAGATTCTATGAAGTACCGGTACTCTAAATCATTTTTCTTTTCTTTTTTTTTCTTTTTCTTTTTTAGTAATCGTTTATTCGCGTCCAAGATTTTCATGTGCTCACACATCTTTAAAATGACCCTTTCAGAAGTTTGATTCTAGAAAAATGTAGTAAAAGTCAATATTCTTTTTCAGGAGTCCAGGGCCGTAACCATGTCAACCATCTTCATCTGCATCCTTATGACAAACTTTGCATGATGTTTATCAGCTGGGCATTTACAGAAATCCCCCCAGTTACAGGAAACAAAATGTGAACGCAAACCCCTTTTTTTTCTCTCTTGCTGCAGTGGTAGTAAAGTAGAGCTGGAGTTGTGTTAGAATTAGGGGTGTGAACAGTTTAAAAAAATTGTAAAAGGTTACACGACGTCATTTTTTCCGTGTACATGGTTAACCATGAAAAAAGAAAAGCAAAGTGGACTTCAATCGCGCTATACAACCAATGGAGGGTGCGGCCGCTTTTCAGAAAGATTCCTCCGCATCACTGCCGCCACTCCAAGTTGTCAGACAGATACAATTGTGCTTTCTAAAGTAGGCTGTATAAGTAACACAGAAAACTTGCCATAGAATTTGTAAAAACAAATACCTGTATAGGCCTATAACAAGGCTATGATAAAACAACTACCATGATGAGTATTACATTTTTTAAAAGGACAAGAGACAAAGGATTTCTGCGTTAGGGCGCGGTCTCACTGGCCATCCGTACCGTGCCCAAGCACGCTTCAAAGCTAAAGTCCAGTTCGTTTGACCAGTGTGACGCTCCGTATCGTGCTCAGGCACTTTGGCACACTTGGGAGAGGTGTGCTTCGGCACGGTACACTTCATGCACGAGCACAAGCACGCGGGTACACAACGCTGACAGCCTTCATTATGGAGAAATCCAGAGTTTCATGTCTGTATCTGACTAACATGACTCAATATAAGACACAAAGTAGCTGTCGTGTTCTCTGTGAGAGACCCCTACCCGAGGTAGAACAAAATACAACCATATCTTTTCATAACTTGAACATGTCTAGTTCATGAAACGGATTGTTGTCTACAAATATTTTACTGAAAAATAACTTTTTTTGGATGTTTTATGCATCTTACCAAAGAACGAAAATAGGTCAAATTAGGGCTTCTCCAAAAGGGACAGCTCTAGCCTTATCACATGTATCTCTGGGAATCAGAATCAGAAATTCACCACATTTGGACAGGATGTTCACGGATAGTTATTAGTTACAATTATGCAAAGTTTTTATCAATACCATTTTCAATTTTTGAATTTTTCACAATTCTGCTCCTGAATGCTCTGGATTTGTTTGGACCAGAGCAGGTCTCCCAAACACATGAACACCCACAAAGACATAAAACAAGTTTTGTAATTGGCTTGGCTGTTTAGTGATGAAGCTAAGTGAGTCTGTTCTTTCTCCAAAGAAGTCCCCGTGCTGCATGTTTCAGTGTATTTGAAGGTACAACAAACATGACTGAGCAGAAACTCATCAAATAAATAAAACATTGATGCAGCTTCAAGTTTTCATATCAACTCATCCACAAAGCTGAAGGTTACAGTCTCTGTAGTGGGGCGTATGAAGAGGGGAGGGGTGTGTTTTGTGTTTGGAGGAGGGACTCTGTCATTTAGAAAAGTGAGAACAAGTTCCTCGTTGTCCAGTGAAGACGGAACAAGAGCATCTTAAACCATCAGAGCGTTGAACATGAGAGTCCATCAGACTTTGATCTGCTTCTTCTTCCTCAGTGAGTACTCTCTATTCCTACACTCCTCTCTTTTCACTGCTGCATTTGTCTTCTTCATAGTTAACTTTATTAGGTACAGGAGACAGAATAAGAAGCAGTCTGTGGTGGGTGGACTCTTTCAAACATGTTGGTTTCTGTGGTTAAACTAGACGTTCAGTGTTAAAATAGAATTGAGGAAACTGAACAGAGTACTTTGAAGCTGACTTTACCAGATAAAACTCAGATACAACTAATAAACCTAGATGTCACAGTTTACCATTTTAAGTTAAGTTGTTCAAGTATTCACTCATAATTCACCTTTTTCTGCATGCTGAATGTAGAAGTTGGATGTATTTTAGAATTCAGCAGACACCAACTTGTAAAAAGTTGAATAACGTTTCAGGCATGCAAATGCAAAATGCTAATTTTAGAGAATGAATGTAGGGAAGTATATAGAGATGTAGGATGTCTGTTATTGTTTTGTTTTGGATAATGTGAAACAAATCAGACTGAAAGATCTAAAAAAAAACAGAATATAGCTCATGATTATTTATCTCTTTTCCACAGAACTGACAGATGGAAACCCTTTTCATCAAGATATCGGTGTCCGTGAAGGAACTGAAGGAGGAAACATTGAAGTTAAATGCAGCTTTATATTTTCTGGAAACAGGAAGGTCTTCTGTAGAAACGACTGTGAAGATGGAGACATTCTTTGCAACACCACAGATGTCAGTGCTCAGTGTGGCAGATACAGCATTAAATTAGGTTTAAATAACGATTTTTATGTGAGCATCACGAATTTGAGAAAGTCTGACTCTGGATCCTACAAATGTTGGTTGGATAGATACTTGCCTCCAGATTCAAGTGAGACGTTTGAGCTCAGAGTTAAAGAAGGTGAGTTTTTACTCTTACATCTTTGAAATATCTCAGTAAGTAAACATTTAGTTCGGAGCTGCATCTTTTCTTCATTGTGAACTCTAAAAATTATTAATTTAAATCAACAGTTTGTCTGTAAATGATCAGATTAGTCGACACATTGAAGTTAATTTGAATATTGTTGCAACAGACGGACAGAATAACTTTCACATTTATTATAGAAAAAGTTATTTACTGTTTTTAGAGAATTTGTAATATTTGAGCTGATTTGCGAAGTTTCAGCACAAAGTTGAAGATGGTATTTTATGTTAGTTTTTACTTTTCAGGTGTAATATCTTTTCTGTGTTTCTAATAATGGAGTTTTAACCCAGGTCACAGAATAAATATTTATAGAAATGTGTTGATATCTGAATGATATTTTCATGTTCATGTTAAAATGTAGCCTACATTTTAAAGACAACGTGTGCTACACAATAATAAGTTTAACAATCTCTGCTCCTTTAAAACTAACAGCTCGGGGCGCTGGTAGCCTAGTGGATAGAGAGCACCATGTAGGGAGGCTGTAGTTACTCCAAACTCTCTCTAAGGTTTATTTTTGGGCTTTTTATGCCTTTATTTGAGATGTTGGATAGACTCAGAGAGAGAGAGAGAGAGAGAGAGAGAGAGAGAGAGAGAGAGAGAGAGCGAGAGAGAGAGAGAGAGAGAGTGTGGATGACATGCATGAAAGGAGCCACAGGCTGGATTCAAACCCAGGCTGCTCGCTTGGAGGACAAAAGCCTCCGTACTAACCACTAGAATACCAGCCCCTCTCTCCCTGATTTCTGACTCTATCCACTGTCTCTAAATGAAGGCAAAAAAAACCCAAAAGATAAACCTTAAAAACCTCCAGCTCATCTGTAAATTATAAGATTGGCTCAGATCAAACAATTAAAAATGGTTTCACCAAACACGATGATCGACTGCTGCTTTGAGCTTTGTAATAATAATAATAATAATAATAATAATATGCAAATTATTGATTAATACTAAATATCTAGTTAAAAATGATTAAAATCTAATAACAGTAATTTCATGTAAATTCATAACGTTTAAAATTGTTTTAAAGGCATAATTTAGTCATTTATAAATGATAAAAAGGTTATTGTTTATGTTTTTGGATGTTTATGTTATGACAGCACTGCGTAGTTAAAGTTGTGACGGATGTGACGTAAGCAGTTTGGAGTCCAATATTGATGGAAGCTACACAGTTTTTTGACCGTGCGTTAGACCGTTTGTGAAACCTGTATTTTATTTTAAAGTTTTTTCAGTAACCCTTTTAAAACGAAGGAAAGCTGTCCTGTCTTTTCGCTCGCGTTGCAAATACTGTGAGTTGACTCCAAAAAGTGGTACAGAGGACGAAAAAAGAGACCGAGTGCCACTATATTTTGTCAAAAAACTAGCTTAAAGGATCAATAAGCTGGAACGTGCCGGGCGCGGGGAGAGCGCAGCTGTCCGCTCGGGAGAAGGGGAGATAAAAAAAGAGAGCTCATCTAATGAAGCCAGCAGAAACGAGTTATCCTTTAAAGTACTCTCCAAGAAAAGGTAACGTGAAACCTAAATACTGCCCTCGTGCATTTCCATGGAAGGATGTAAAGCCGACGCAGGAAGATAATTGAAGCCCGTGCCGAAATTAAAGGAGGATTGCAGGAAATAATTCAAGTTGTAGTTTCTCCGTGTCAGCTCGTATTTTAAGCCTTGAAACAGTCAATGTGGATTTCGGCCTTATTTAAGAAGTTGTTTGCACTCGTTTTATGAAGAAAAAGTGCCTTAAAGGTTAAGTGCTTTTAAACCTTTGCATTCAACTAGAGCCTTACTCTGCAATATTAAGATGATTGATGAAAAGGAAAAAGAGTTTGGATGTCTTGAGGATACAATGGATTCAGGACGGACACGCAGGTTGACAGAGAAAGCCTTAGAGGAGAAATTGCAAAAAATATAGCATTAAGAAGAAGAAAATTGGGAGCTCTCACAAGTAAAAGAAATAAAGTGGAGAAAATGATGAGTGATGCTCAGAGTTTACAAGGTGTTAAAGATGTGATGGAAAATGATTTTTCACTCGCTGTAGACGAGTTTAGTTGCCTCAACAAAGAAGTTGCAAGCCTTTTGTCTGAAGATGAAAAAACATTTGATCAGGAACAATGGTTTGAACCCAAAATGGCATCCATCAAAGAATTCATAAAAGCTACTAAAACATGGATCGCCGCTGTGCATGAACGCTCTTTTCAAAAAGAGGATGATGCGGAAATTGACCCGCAAGATGCTGTTAAAGCAAGTGACAGTATTTCACAAGTAGGTGTCAGCAATGTTGGACACAATCGTCAATATGGATCTCAAGTAAGTCGCAGAACAGCCATATCACAGGTGTCCTCGACACGTGTTAGACAAGAGGTGGAACATGCAGCTCTGCTTGAACGTGCTGCGGCACAGAAGAAAAGGCAGCAGCTTGAGTTTGAAATGGCCAGAATCAAAAGCGCAAAAGAAGAACTTGAGTTGGAAACCGCATTAGCAGAAAGCAGTGCAAAATTAAAAGTGCTCAAAGAATATGAAAGATCAGAGGATGGTTCCAGTAGCCGTGGTTACAGTAGTCACGCACTAGTACAAAAGCTAAGAGGTGGGGGCATGAAGCGGGAAGAAACCAGTGTATCGCTTCCTCAGCCAGTTGATCCAGGCTTTCATGCTCAGTTGCAAATGTTGCACTCTCAAGTACCAAAAGTGGCTCAACAAGATTACAGCAACGCTCAGGCCAACAGAGGTGACGAGATGCTAAAAGTAATGCAAAATCAGAATGTTATCACTGAGCTTCTGGTAAAGCAACAAAAGCAATCCCAGTTACCAACAAAGGACATTACTGTCTTCAAGGGCGACACATTGCAATACAAATCTTTCATTAGATCGTTTGAGCACTCAATAGAACAAAAGACAGACAATGATCAGGACAAATTGTACTTTTTGGAACAGTTTACAGCCGGTGAACCCCAAGAGCTAGTTCGCAGCTGTGCTCATATGCCACCTAGCAAAGGCTACTATAAAGCGAAGCAACTGCTTCATGATCACTATGGGGATGAACTACAGATCGCCAGCGCGTACATTGATAAAGCACTGAAATGGCCGCAGATCAAATCTGATGATGGAAAGGCATTAAATGCTTATGCAATGTTTTTGGTTGGATGTCGCAACACTATGGAAGACATAGAATTTCTAGAAGAGATGGACAACCCTACCAATTTACGGACGGTGGTATCCAAACTACCCTTCAAAATGAAAGAACGTTGGCGTGCTGAAGCTTACGATGTCAAACAGCGAAAAGGCAGAAGAGCAAAGTTTGCTGATTTGGTGAACTACATAGACCGCCAAGCTAAAATAATGATCGATCCACTGTTTGGTATTATACCAGACAGCCGCCCAACCATAATTGGAAAGATCGAACAAAAGGAAAGGCATCCTCCTAAGAGAGAGGTCCGTGGAAGCAGTTTCGCTACCAACGTTTTCCAAAATAAAAGACCTCAAGAAACATATGTGATGTCAGGTAATTCAAGCAAAACCAGGATTGCCTTTGAGAAGCCATGTTTGTACTGTCAGCAGTTTCACATTCTAACTTCATGCAACAAAATAAAAGATCAGCCACACAAAGAACGTGTTGAGTTCTTGAAGTCAAATGGCTTGTGTTTTGGCTGCTTAACCCCTGGCCATCTCAGCAGGTTCTGCAAAAGACAAATGGAGTGTAAAGTATGTGGGTTAAGTCATCCAGACATTTTACACATGGAAAAAAGAGAAGATTCTGTCTCACCTGAGAAGAATGAAGGTGCTCACGGAAACAAATTATCGTGTGCTCAAGTTTCTATCACGCAAGAGTCTTGTAGCCTAACGGGGGCCGGAAAAGCTGAATGTGTGCTGTCGATAGTACCGGTGAAGATTAAATCAAAAAAGAGCGACAAGTATGTTGAAACGTACGCCTTCATGGACCCGGGAAGCACAGCAACGTTCTGCACAGGAGACCTGCAAAATAAATTGAACGCTAAAGGGAAACCAACACAATTACTTCTCAGCACAATGAGTCAAGACAAACCTGGAGAACAGAAGCTAATAAATAGCTATGTGATATCGGACCTGGAAGTGTGCGGCCTGGAAGAAACCAAACATATTGAGCTACCAAAAGTGTACACTCACAGCAACATACCAGTTCACGCCGAAAATATACCCAGGCAGTCAGATATTCAACAGTGGCCTTATCTCAGCGAAGTGCGTTTGCCAGAATTAGAAGCAGATGTAGGCCTACTTATTGGAGCAAACTGTCCAAAGGCTATGGAGCCATGGCGCATCATTAACAGTCAAGATGGAGGCCCTTATGCTGTTAAGACGGCCATTGGATGGGTCGTGAATGGTCCCATGAGAAAGGAACTGGAGGACACAGAGAACAAACCGCCTCAGTGTTCAGTGAACAGGATCTCAGTGATGGAAGTTGAGAAGTTACTTGTCCAACAGTACAACACTGATTTCCCAGAGCGCAACTACGACGACAAAGAAGAGTTGTCGCAAGAAGACAAACAGTTCATGCAGTCTATGCAGAAAACAGCAATGCTGGAAAACGGACATTACAGCATTGGATTGCCGCTCAGGAACGTGAAGCTCCAGATGCCTAATAACCGCTGTGTGGCGGAGCAGCGCATAGCCAGTTTGCACAGAAAGCTCAAGAAGAATCCTGAGTTCTTTGAAGAGTACAAAGACTTCATGGATACTATCATAAGCAAAGGCTATGCTGTCCAAGTTCCGGCACACCAGCTGAATCGTGACGACAACAGGGTGTTCTACATACCGCACCATGGGGTGTATCACCCTAAGAAAAGAAAACTGCAAGTGGTCTTCGACTGCACAGCCTCGTATCAGGGCCGGTCTTTGAACTGTGAGTTACTACAAGGACCCGACCTGACCAATACGTTGGTTGGTGTCCTCTTAAGATTTCGTGAGGAGTCAATAGCCATAATGGCAGACATCGAGTCAATGTTTTATCAAGTTAAGGTGCCAGAAAAAGACGCAGATCTCCTCCGCTTTCTTTGGTGGCCCAACGGCAACTTGAATGGGCCAATGAAGGAATTTAGGATGGCAGTGCACCTATTCGGGGCCACTTCATCGCCAAGCGTGCTACGTATGCCCTTCGAAGAACCGCTGAGGACCATAGAGCTACTGCCTCCCCAGAAGCTGTCCAAGCAGTCCTGCGCAACTTTTACGTGGACGACTGTTTGAAGAGCGTAGCTACAGAAGACGATGCAGTGACATTGGCAAGTGATCTCCGTACCTTGTGTGCCAGAGGAGGTTTCAATCTGGTGAAGTGGATGAGTCATAGCCGAAAGGTGTTGATGTCCATTCCAGAAGTACACAGAGCTAGTGGAGTAAAAGATTTGGATCTAAGCCATGAAGCTCTACCAGTCGAGAGGACTCTTGGCATACAGTGGGATACAGAAATGGATACCTTCACTTACAGCATGAAGCTGCAAGACAAGCCGTTGACGAGGAGGGGCATTTTATCCGTCGTCAATTCTATCTACGACCCCCTCGGCTTTTTGGCTCCAGTCATCCTGCCAGCCAAACTTCTGCTGAAAGAGCTTTGTAAGGAGCAGCATGGTTGGGATGAGAACATTGGTGAAAAACATGCTGAAGAGTGGAAAAGATGGAAAGAAGACATTACTCACCTTGCTGACTTCCACGTGAGCAGATGTTTAAAACCCACAGACTTCGGATGCGCTGCCACAGCGCAGTTACATAATTTCTCGGATGCCTCAGAGTACGCATATGGCACTGTGACTTATCTGCTGCTAGAAAACAAACAAGGCAAGAAACATTGTTCTTTCCTGATGGGAAAATCAAGAGTCGTCCCACTCAAGCAAGTTACAATACCCCGGCTTGAATTGACTGCGGCAGTCATGGCAGTGAAGATGGACAAGATGTTACGTCAAGAACTTCAAGTTCCACTTCAACCATCTATCTTCTGGACAGACAGTACTACCGTACTCAGGTATATTGACAATGAAACAGCTCGATTCAAAACTTTTGTTGCGAACAGAGTTACACTGATCCGCGAAGTCACCAAACCATCTCAGTGGAGCTACGTCGGATCAGCAGAAAATCCTGCAGATCAAGCCAGCAGGGGTCTGAAGGCCAAGAGTTTGATACAAAAGGGAACATGGATTAATGGACCGAACTTCCTGTTGCAAAATGAACATGATTGGCCCAAGCAACCCGTGCAAAGGAAGGAAAGCTTTCAAGATGACCCAGAGGTCAAGAACCCGGTTATAGTCAACACCATCAAAATCGAAGATAACGTGGAATCAATGAACCAGTTGATCAACTACTACTCAGACTGGCATAAACTTAAAAGGTCAGTGGCCTGGATTCTAAAGCTGAAGGAAACCTTGCGCCAACTGAAAGATGAAAGAAAGGAGTTCTCGAGAACAGTCAATCAAACCGAAAAGGACCCTGAAAAGCAAAGATCAAAGTTAGAAAGGCACATGGAAAAATACAAAACAACAAAAGGAAAGAAACCGCTTACTTTAGAAGATTTGGACACTGCAGAATCTGCAATAATCCAGTTCAGCCAAAGACAGCAGTACAGTGAAGAAATCAAAGCTCTGCAAAAAGGAAAACAAGTCAGTCGAAACAGTCAGCTGTTCAAACTGGATCCGATTCTGCAAGATGGCACATTGAGAGTTGGCGCAAGACTCAACAAGTCGGCCATGCCAGAGAATGCCAAGCATCCAGGGATACTCTCTAAGCATTGTAGAGCTGCCACATTGATCTTGAGAGACATACACCAAAGAACAGGACACTGCGGACGCAGTTATGTCATGGCACAATTAAGAAGCAAGTATTGGATCCCACAAGCCAATTCTGCTGTCCGAACAATAATCAACAAGTGTGCAGTATGTCGCAGGATCAGCGGAAGAGTTGGAGAGCAAAAGATGGCGAACTTGCCTGAAGATCGCCTCTTGCCTGACAAACCTCCCTTTACGAACACCGGCGTTGATTATTTCGGGCCTTTTGATGTTAAGCGGGGCCGGAGTACAGTCAAGAGATATGGCGTATTGTTCACCTGCCTTACCCTTAGAGCCGTGCACATCGAAGTTGCAGACAGCCTTGATACCGACTCCTGCATCAATGCGATTCGGCGTTTTGTGTCTAGAAGAGGTCAAGTTACCATCATGCGCTCTGACAACGGCACAAACTTTGTCGGTGCTGAAAGGGAGATGAGGGAAGCAATTCAACTCTTTGATCATGACAAAATTGAAAGGCTCTTCCAACCAAAGGGGATACAGTGGATATTCAACAGCCCAGCAGCTTCCCACCAGGGCGGGATTTGGGAAAGACAGATTCGAACTGTGCGAAGAATCCTCAATTCTCTGTTGAAAGAACAAGCTGTGAATGATGATTGTCTTCAGACAGTAATGTGTGAGGTTGAGAGCATCATCAACGGCAGGCCACTCACAAGTATCTCAGATGACGTGAATGACCTTGAGCCTCTGACACCCAATCATTTGTTGTTGTTGAAGTCACAACCTATCATGCCTCCAGGCATTTTCAGCAAAAATGACACATACACAAGAAAACGCTGGAAGCAAGTCCAATATCTAGCGGACTTGTTTTGGACCAGATGGACCCACGAGTACCTCCCACTCCTCCAGGAACGACAGAGGTGGTCAAAACTACGAAGAAACTTCATAGTCGGAGATGTTGTGTTGTTGGTGGACAGTTCATCACCTCGCAACTCCTGGCTGATGGGCAGAGTGGTAGAGACCTTACCCGACTCCAGCGGAGCAGTTCGGAGGGTGAAGATAAAAACCAAGACCAGCCTCTTGGAAAGACCTGTTACCAAACTGTGCTTGTTAGAAGAAGCGGCGTCAAACGAGAAGATTTGAAAAAAAAAAAAAAAAGGAAGAAGCACAGGGAATAACTTTAAGTTGGACATTTCATGGACATTTGATTTATTTGGCTCTTAATGTTTTAATTTGTAATTGTTTAGTCCGCCTGCCTAACCAATTAGGGGCCGGGTAATGTAAGAGCCAATATGCAAATTATTGATTAATACTAAATATCTAGTTAAAAATGATTAAAATCTAATAACAGTAATTTCATGTAAATTCATAACGTTTAAAATTGTTTTAAAGGCATAATTTAGTCATTTATAAATGATAAAAAGGTTATTGTTTATGTTTTTGGATGTTTATGTTATGACAGCACTGCGTAGTTAAAGTTGTGACGGATGTGACGTAAGCAGTTTGGAGTCCAATATTGATGGAAGCTACACAGTTTTTTGACCGTGCGTTAGACCGTTTGTGAAACCTGTATTTTATTTTAAAGTTTTTTCAGTAAACCTTTTAAAACGAAGGAAAGCTGTCCTGTCTTTTCGCTCGCGTTGCAAATACTGTGAGTTGACTCCAAAAAGTGGTACAGAGGACGAAAAAAGAGACGGAGTGCCACTATAAGCTTTATAGATGTTTTAACATTTTATACCTTTTTTTCAAATGTTTTTTTCCAGCTACAACGACCTCTAAACCAAACACGACCTCCACACTGACCACAGCGCAGACTGTGAGCTCCAGTTCAGGAAACATCTCGACTTCACCACACTCGCCTCAGACAACAAAGAAATCTGAGCAGCACTCATCAGCTTCTGGTTCTGGTCCCACACGTAAAAACAATCTTAACAGATATTCTTCTTTATAATCTTCAGCATACAAACATTACAAAATGTGAAAATAATGGGGGCGCCTATAGCCTAGTGGCTAGCTGATGCGCCCAATTTACGGAGGCTGTGGTCCTCAGAGTGGGCGGTCCGGATTTGACCTGTGGCTCCTTGTCTTTCAAAAACCTTTAAAAAGATGTGAAAATAATGGCACCTCACATACTACAGGATTTTATAATCGTTATCATGCCTGGTGGTGGAACCCACCACCTCACTTGACCTCACGTATACAATGGAGCTGGTGGTTAAATTTGCGATTTGAATGCTTTGAGCAGAGACGGAAAAAACATAATAAATGAGTTTTTGGTGAAGAAATGTCAGATTCAGAAAATATGGATTGTCTGTTCTTCAGCGAAAGCTGGAGGTAAGATTTGAACTGTCAGATACATTCCAGGTGTCAGTCGTACCTGTTCAGGTTGTGTCTTGCTGCCAGTCGCCATTCCTACTCCTCCCTCGTCTCTCATGGTTATTGTAGTGACGCGTGACTTCCGCCAGAATCTTTCATTACGTAATCGTCAGGATTTGAAATCCTAAATATCAAACATGTTTAAAATAAATTGTAGCAGTTGCGATGCTCTCTGAGCAGATCAGGGAAGCTATGGTTGATTGTATCTTAATACCACTCACTCTAATCTGGGCAGAACAGTTCTAGTCGGGCCCCTCCCCCCCCCCCCCCCCCCCCCCCGACGGTCGGGAAGGGGGAATCGACTCGATTATCCTGTAGTCTGAGCCAGGCTTTAGGGCCAGTGTCTAGTTCATGAAACGGATTGTTGTATACAAATATTTTACTGAAAAATAACTTTTTTTGGATGTTTTATGCATCTTACCAAAGAACGAAAATAGGTCAAATTAGGGCTTCTCCAAAAGGGACAGCTCTAGTCTTATCACATGTATCTCTGGGAATCAGAATCAGAAATTCACCAAATTTGGACAGGATGTTCACGGATAGTTATTAGTTACAATTATGCAAAGTTTTTATCAATACCATTTTCAATTTTTGAATTTTTCACAATTCTGGTCCTGGATGCTCTGGATTTGTTTGGACCAGAGCAGGTCTCCCAAACACATGAACACCCACAAAGACATAAAACAAGTTTTGTAATTGGCTTGGCTGTTTAGTGATGAAGCTAAGTGAGTCTGTTCTTTCTCCAAAGAAGTCCCCGTGCTGCATGTTTCAGTGTATTTGAAGGTACAACAAACATGACTGAGCAGAAACTCATCAAATAAATAAAACATTGATGCAGCTTCAAGTTTTCATATCAACTCATCCACAAAGCTGCAGGTTACAGTCTCTGTAGTGGGGCGTATGAAGAGGGGAGGGGTGTGTTTTGTGTTTGGAGGAGGGACTCTGTCATTTAGAGAAGTGAGAACAAGTTCCTCGTTGTCCAGTGAAGACGGAACAAGAGCATCTTAAACCATCAGAGCGTTGAACATGAGAGTCCATCAGACTTTGATCTGCTTCTTCTTCCTCAGTGAGTACTCTCTATTCCTACACTCCTCTCTTTTCACTGCTGCATTTGTCTTCTTCATAGTTGACTTTATTAGTTACAGGAGACAGAATAAGAAGCAGTCTGTGGTGGGTGGACTCTTTCAAACATGTTGGTTTCTGTGGTTAAACTAGACGTTCAGTGTTAAAATAGAATTGAGGAAACTGAACAGAGTACTTTGAAGCTGACTTTACCAGATAAAACTAAGATACAACTAATAAACCTAGATGTCACAGTTTACCATTTTAAGTAAGTTGTTCAAGTATTCACTCATAATTCACCTTTTTCTGCATGCTGAATGTAGAAGTTGGATGTATTTTAGAATTCAGCAGACACCAACTTGTAAAAAGTTGAATGACGTTTCAGTCATGCAAATGCAAAATGCAAATTTTAGGGAATAAATGTAGGGAAGTAAAAAGGATGTCTGTTATTGTTTTGTTTTGAATAATGTGAAACAAATCAGACTGAAAGATCTAAAAAAAACAAAACAGAATATAGCTCCTGATTATTTATCTATTTTCCACAGAACTGACGGATGGATTCTTTTTTCATGAAGATATCGGTGTCCATGAAGGAACTGAAGGAGGAAACATTGAAGTTGGATGCAGCTTTAAATTTTCTGGAAGAAGGAAGGTCTTCTGCAGAAACGACTGTAAAGATGGAGACATTCTTTGTCAAACCACAGATGTCAGTGCTCAGTGTGGCAGATACAGCATTGAAATAATAAGAAATGAACTATTCTCCACAGTTTTTTATGTGAGCATCACAAATTTGAGAAAGTCTGACTCTGGATCATACACATGTTGGTTGGATAGATACTTGTCTCTAGATTCAAGTGAGACGTTTGAGCTCAGAGTTAAAGAAGGTGAGTTTTTACTCTTCATGGACTTCTTTACTTCGTTATACTATCCCAATATTTAAGTTTAAGTAAAAAATATTGTGTAGAACTGCACAATTAAAAATTCACACCTTATCTGTAAATGATCAGATTAGTTGACACGTTGAAGTTAATTTGAATATTGTTGCAACAGACGGACAGAATAACTTTCACATTTATATGTAGTAGAAAAAGTTATTTACTGTTTTTAGAGAATTTGTAATATTTGAGCTGACTTGAGAAGTTTCAGCACACAGTTGAAGACCTTTTCTTTATTTTTTATTTCATTTTTTTTTTTTTTAATAGTTTTTTAATCTTTTGTTGTTATGAAGTTATACCCCAGGTCACAGAATATATATTTATAAAAATGTGTTTAATTGTGACTCTGAATGATATTTTCATGTTTATGTTAAAATGTAGCCTACATTTTGAAGTCAACGTGTGCTACACAATAATAAGTTTAACAATCTCTGCTCCTTTAAAACTAACAGCTCGGGGCGCTGGTAGCCTAGTGGATAGAGAGCACGCCCCATGTAGGGAGGCTGTAGTTACTCCAAACTCTCTCTAAGGTTTATTTTTGGGCTTTTTATGCCTTTATTTGAGATGTTGGATAGACTCAGAGAGAGAGAGAGAGAGAGAGAGAGAGAGAGAGAGAGAGAGAGAGAGACAGACAGACAGACAGACAGAGAGAGAAAGAGAGACAGAGAGAGAGAGAGAGACAGAGAGAGAAAGAGAGACAGAGAGGGAGACAGAGAGAGAGAGACAGAGAGAGAAAGAGAGACAGAGAGAGAGACAGAGAGAGAAAGAGAGACAGAGAGAGAGACAGAGAGAGAGACAGAGAGAGAGAGAGAGAGAGACAGAGAGAGAGAGAGAGACAGAGAGAGAAAGAGAGAGAGAGAGGGAGACAGAGAGAGAAAGAGAGACAGAGAGAGAGACAGAGAGAGAAAGAGAGACAGAGAGAGAGACAGAGAGAGAGACAGAGAGAGAGAGAGAGACAGAGAGAGAGACAGAGAGAGAGAGAGAGACAGAGAGAGAGAGAGAGAGACACAGAGAGACAGAGAGAGAGGGAGAGAGACAGAGAGAGAGAGAGAGAGAGAGACACAGAGAGAGAGAGAGAGAGAGACAGAGAGAGAGAGAGAGAGAGAGAGAGAGAGAGAGAGAGAGAGAGAGAGAGAGAGAGAGAGAGAGAGAGACAGAGAGAGAGACAGAGAGAGAGAGAGAGAGAGAGAGAGAGAGAGTGGATGACATGCAGGAAAGGAGCCACAGGCTGGATTCAAACCCAGGCTGCTCGCTTGGAGGACAAAAGCCTCCGTACTAACCACTAGAATACCAGCCCCTCTCTCCCTGATTTCTGACTCTATCCACTGTCTCTAAATGAAGGCAAAAAAACCCCAAAAGATTAAACCTTAAAACCTCCAGCTCATCTGTAAATTATAAGATCGGCTCAGATCAAACAACTGAAAATGTTTTCACCAAACACGATGATCGACTGCTGCTTTGAGCTTTATTGGTGTCAGATTTAATTTGTACCTTTATTTTTAAATTGTATTTTCCAGCTATAACCACCTCTAAACCAAACACGACTCCTAAACATAGACTGTAAATATTACTGGACGAACCCTGACCCGTCTGTGACATAGGCAGAAAATGAGTCCAATCGACGGCCGCATCCATATTGGATTTGCAGTCTCAACCTAACTTCGGATCAACCTAACGACAGCAGTAAGGCGGGACCGGCGGGACTTAGCTCCGCCCATTCAGCTCGACGTCAGCAGTCCACTTGACAGCATAGCTAACAGCTAGGCTGCTATCATCAACTATTCCTGCTCGTCCTGAGAAAACTCTATAAACAGTAAGTTAACATTTAACTTTTCTACAACACAGTTAAAACGAATTATATTCAACACAAATATTTAATTAAAGTCTTAAAACTACACTTTTTTAAATATACAACTATGGTTATTAGTTATTTGTCAGAGCAGTTAGACTTTGTCAGTGTTAGCAGAGAAATACATTAACAAAGTTTTATCCATAAACTGTAAATAAATATGAGACATCCAGAAGAAATCAATATTACAAAGCATACAGTTCATGTTACTGTTCTGACAAAAAGAGGAATGTCTGAGTCTTATATTTACTGATGTCAACAGCGATGAGGTGAACATGGCAACTGAAAAATAATTATTTAATATTTATTATAAGACATTTGTTTTCTATTGAACCCTGTGAAGTCATGGAGTCTGTGGTCAGTGTCAGCTTCACACCAAAAACTTTAAGTATTAGAAAAAATAATGTTTAAGACTGGCATCTATTATGATGAGTTTCAGCTACCTTGTTCAATATTATTCCTGCAGATGTGGCTCATAACAAAAAAACAGCCTGAGCTGTCACATGTAGTTAACTGTACATTTTGTCTTGTCTGAGGCATTAATTGAACACCTTTGTATTTCTCCTATAGACACAGTGTGGATTATTGGTGACTTGTCCGTCGAGGTGCCCAGAGAGCTGCAGAGACAGAGGAAGAAACCTGAGCCTCAACAACATCTGTGTTTGTTGGTTCTTCTGGGGTGGACTTCAGTTGCTTCTCTTCAACAGCTCGCTGTGAGGGAGGTCTCCCCCGGATGGCCTGAGTGATGTCACCCACAGGCTGAGAGCTGGAGCTGAGGCGGGTTTTAAGCCTCTTGACAAACCGTTACACCGCACCCACCTGTCAAGCTGGTCAGCTACACGCCTTATTGTGAATAACTCTTATCCTTCATCAAATCAAAACTGATGAGTCATCAAAACATCCCCCCCCCCCGTACAGTGTGTGTCCATCGAGACATGAGCTAATCACACCTATTTGTTTGTTTTGTACCAAGCTGTAAACATGTTAATCTCTGCTGTAAAAACAGACTTTTTTAAATGTTGTTTTTCAGATTAAATAAATATTTCTATATAAATGCACTCCTTTATGTCTACTTATGAGTATACATTTCAGATTAATGCTCAACTCAATAGCTTAGGGAAGGAAGTCTACTTTTACACAACTTCTTATTCTTTTGATAAATACTAATGTAGTTCATTTCTGAAAGTGGGATGGAACAGAGTCATTGCAAAAATTTGCCCTTAAACACAGCCCCACTCTTAAATCAAGATACATGGAGAGTAAATAAGATCAATAACTTGTGAATAAAAACACAGTTAAAAATGATTTAGAAATGTAGTCTTCCCTGATCAATATCACATAATATCAACTTCTCTCATCTAAACTGGACAAAGGGTTTTAAAATGGGAAGAAAATAGTTTGATTGCAAGTTGTTTGGAGGAGATCTAGTTTTATTTGAACAGCTGAAGCATGAATACAGTCTCCAAGGTGCAAACCCTCCTCCTCCTCCTGATGAAGCATGTCGAGCTCGTTGATGTACTGCTGTCTTATCTGCTGGCCATCTTCTCTCAGCAGAACTTCAACTGTTGAAAAGTCATTCAGAAGAAGCTCGAGCATGTGACATGGATCCAGGAGAACATGGACTTTTAGTGAGGGGTCTTCAGGATGACAAAGAAAGAGAGAAAATATCAGTTATTCATTAAATCATTTTGTTTGTTCTCATCTATTTTTCTGTATTCATCTGTGTGTAAGAACACATTTATAAATTCAACAGTGTACTACCCAGACAACAAAGGTCCAGTATTCAGGTAATCAACATCTATTTAAAGTTAAGAAGATAAACTTTATTGTAATCATGCTATTTTCAGCTCTCTCACTCACACAATGATATTCCACATTAAATTGTCTCAGATTTTGTGAGGAAAAATTCAGCAATTTATTGTGGATAGTACTTCATCTTAACATGAAACAAATATAATCTGAATTATTTAAATCATTAACAGGTCCCAACTCTCTGTGCTTTAGTACAGAACATACAGTAACTCATTTATTATTAACATGAGCTCAGTACATGGCTGTACTCTTCAAACTATTTCTTATACTTTATATCTATGTGCTTTATATCTTATTTTCATTCCATATGTTATTTATATTTTATATTTCTACTGCTACATTCTGTGTATGAGTTCAGTGAAAATTAATATGGTTATTAATATAGTTCTTAATGGTTACAGATGCTCTTACAAAGTGCATTTTTTTTAATTTGTTAACAGTTTGCTCAAATCTTAAGACACTACATCAACCATGTAACATTAATGTCATCCTCTATAACCTACACAGAAGATTAGGTTCAGTTCAGTTTATGTTACTGACGGATAATTACTACACAAAGTTTGTTTTTTAATGTCCACATTTAGGTGAAGTATAACATTCCTCATAACGTCAGATAACCACCGAGCTGAACCTTTAGCTTCTAACATCACACAAACTCATTATTTTCAACAACAACATCTTCACAACAAACATTTCTAAACCATTGACCGTAAATAATGTAAATAATGTAAATAATGTAAATAATGTAAATAATGAGCTACACAGTTAGCCGACTGGTTTACAAGCTAACGCTAAACAAGCTAGGTCCGTAAATATAAACACGAGTATACAGTAAATATAACACTACTATATCACTTACCGAAAAAAACTGAAGCATCAACTTGTTGGATGGTCTGTTAACCGCACAGCAAGCCATGTATGTTGTCAGATATGTGTTAAACAAACTCTCCAAACGAAGTAAAAAAGAGGAGAAATCAGACGGATCAAGCTGTTAGCCTCCTGACCTGCTGACCTGACAGACAGATGCAGCGCGCAGAGCTGTCAATCAAATCTGACACAACCAAATATGGGCATAGCCGTTTTCCTTAATAGAATAAAATCCAATGAGTTATAAAAAAATTCACCCCCCCCACAGTGTGAGGAGAAGGGGCCGTCAACTTCTCAGATATATCTCGTTTTTTGAACCAGGCTGTAAACATGTTGATTCCTGTGGTAAAAACGGGCTTTTTTGGCTGTGGGCTTATGGCACTTCCGGCGCTTCTGCAGCCAGCCTCAAGCGGAACCTCGAGGAACTGCAGTTTTTTGTACTTCCGCATAGGCTTCATTTTTCGAGACCGGAGGTTGCCCCTTGCTCCTAAACCATCATCGACCCGCTCGACCTCCACACTGACCACAGCGCAGACTGTGAGCTCCAGTTCAGGAAACACCACGACTTCACCACACTCACCTAACACAACCACGACTTCATCACACTCACCTAACACAACCACGACTTCATCACACTCACCTAACACAACCACGACTTCATCACACTCACCTAACACAACCACGACTGAGCAGCTCTCATCAGCTTCTGGTTCAGGTACATTTACATAATTATAAGTATATTTATAGACATACTGTATTTATGCAAGTATATGAATGTGTATCATTGTATGTGTAGTATGTTTATTCATTGTTGGATTCTTTTTCTGTTTTCAGGTTTATATTAAAATGTTTAAACCTTCTAACTAAAGCTCGGCTCAGACTACAGGAATTTTAAAATACTACCTAAATCGGGCAGCATCTCGTATGTAAGGACAATCTTAACAGATATTCTTCTTTATAATCTTCAGCATGTAAACACTACAAGATATGAAAAAAATGGTGGCGTCTGTAGCCTAGTGGCTGGTTGGCCCCGCCCCATGTACGGACACTTTCATGATATAATCGTCAGGATTTGAAATCCTAAATATCAAACATGTTTAAAATAAATTGTGGCAGTAACGATGCTCTCTGAGCAGATCAGGGAAGCTATGGTTGATTGGATCTTAATACCACTCACTCTAATCTGGGCAGAACAGTTCTAGTCGGGCACCCCCCCCCCCCCCCCCGACGGTCGGGAAGGGGGAATCGACTCGATTATCCTGTAGTCTGAGCCAGGCTTTAGGGCCAGTGCACAAAAGAATTGACCCTTATAGTTATATTTCACAAATCATGAAGTGTAAAACAAACTTGTTTTTGTGCCAAAACAACCCCAGGTCTTCTGTTGTATTTGGGTCTGAGTCTTTTCATCCTCATCATCATATTATCAGCCATCCTGCTGATGTTCTGCAGGAAGAGGGCCAGAGAACCCAAAGGTGAGGCTACAGGAAACACACATACACACGGAACAGGAAGTGGTCGACACCTTTAATTTACGATTTTAACAGAAAATATCTACATTATACTCCATTTATAACTAATAACTATAACTGTAACATTTTGAGTTGACTTATTAACGAGGTGTTTTTCAGGACCCCCTGTTCAAACAGAGCATGCTGAAATCCAAGAGGTGAGTCTGAGATAATCAGGGACTTTAACTTTTATTACTGTTTGAGAAAAACGAACTGAAACAGTGTCTTTGTATTCTCCTCGTGCAGAACAACCGAGTGTATGAGGAGATCAGAGAGGGGCACAGATCTCCTGTTGTGGAAGTTTCAACAGTTAACACCTGTGCTAAATTTCCCAAACTGAACGGGGTTGAAACCACGGATGACTACAGCCTCCTAACTGCAGCAGCTTCTCACGACAAAGTAAGAAAAAACAGTGGAAAGATTTTAGATTAAATGTACTAAAATAAATTCACAGATTAACAACTTGAAGGCACAGCAGAGGAAATGTTATTTCTGTGGCAGATCAACAAGGAGATGTTAGTCAAACCTGCACCACCTTCATGTGCTTTTTTGGAAAAAATAAATAATATCCAGGAAGTGATCTGCTGCCAATTAAAGAAACAGGAACCAGGCCAGTTAATGTTCATATCTTTAACTTCCGTTGTTTTGTGGAGGAAGTCTTATAGGTCATAAAGATGTGGTTGCACATCTCTGATCTAACATGAAACTTGATTGAAATGGATCTATATATTAAGAGAGTATTTGTCAAAGATAAGTCTATTTCCAATGAGTGCTAAACAATAAAATGAACACAGAAGTGTCACAAACTGCAGTTCCACAAATGGCCACTAGAGGCCCCACAAGCATGTCAATTCTAACAGAGGCCCATGTTGGACCCTGGTCGTGTATTGTGCTGTCAATAAACAAACAAAACTTTAGGATACAAAATTTAAAAAGATCTTGTTGATGTCATGAACAAAATCAAAAGCACACGGTAAAAAATGCACCAGATTTTAGTCACTAAATCATAATTTAAGTCAGAAAACTTTCCTCTTTCAGAGCTCTGAATAATATTAATAATTTAATCAAAAACATTCAGTTCTTTCAACTGTGACTTATCAAGGCGCCAGTGACTTAGTGGTTAGTTTGTACGCCCCATGTACAGAGGCTACAGTTCTCAAAGCGGGAGGCCCGGGTTCATACATGTCATCCCCCCCCCCCCCCCCCCCCTCTCTCTCTCTCTCTCTCTCTCTCTCTCTCTCTCTCTCTCTCTCTCTCTGATTTCTGATTCTATCGACTGTCCTGTCTCTCTCAAAGGAAATTTTATAAAGTAAAAAAACATCTGGCTGATAAATTTTCACCTTTGTTTTCCCTCCAGATCGTCGATGACTCGAGTAAACTCAACTACTCTGAGGTGGATTTCTCCAACAGCCAAGCTGCCTCTCGTAACAGCGCCCCCTCTGGTGGAGCAAAAGATGATGTCATCTACTCCGTGCCCCGGGCAGAAGCTAGCTCAGAGAACACTTTGGCTCCTCTGTACTCTACCGTTACTTTAAATTAGCTTTAGCTTCAATGCTATCAGCGCAGCATTTATTCTCAGGTTACAGTTCAACAATTATCTGTTTTTCTTTTGGCAAGCTGTGATAGGTTAAGATTTTTATTAACAGAGCTGCATAAAAAAATAGCTTCAAGTCAGAGCTACTATTGCTATGGAAACAGTAAAGGTCCAATATGTAAGATGGACTGCAGTACCCATTTTGAACACCAGGTGTCAGAGTTACATATTGGTTATTTAAGTTGAGTTTTTTTTTGTTTTTACAAGATATTTAGCATAAATGATTTTGTTAAATGTTTATATTTCTGAAGGCACAAGTTATACGTTACAGTTCAGTTATTGAGGGGCTAATTTTGGGTTAACAGAGACTTTGTCATCAAGGATTTTCATTGAGAACTTTGCTCAAACAAATTACAGTAATGTGCAGTAAAGTGTTCAGCAGGTGATAAACACGTTTCTGAAATGGAGGGTTAAATGTTCACGTTTGGTTTAATGTTAATGATGGAGGGACGACCAGTTTTACTGTTTATTCAAACTTATTGCATTTTCCATCACCTCTATTTGTGCAGATAGTTATCAGTTTTAATGTTACTGGTAAATAAATAAAAAAGTCTGCAGGCAAAATTAAATGATTTCTCTCTCTGAATGATAAGACTCCAGGACCCTGAGATGGGTTTTTATTATTTCTGTGAACTAACATGGACTGCAGTATGAAGTATATACTTATATTCCACAACATAAATGATGTCCACCTCTTCAAGCTGTGAATCTGAGAAACTACTTACATGTTATAGAATAGAATGGAATAGAATTACTTTATTGATCCCAAACTGGGAAATTGTGGAGTTACCGCAGCAGGTTATCCAACACACAATGGCCCTCACTTATCAAACGTACGTACGGCAGAAAAATGGGTGTACGGTCATTTCCACGCAAAGTTCGGCACTTATCAATCTGGACGTGAGCGGAGGGTACGCTTAAATCCCACGCCAGGTCTCAGTTCGTGTACGCACGTTTTCAACTCAGTGTAGACTTGCGGTGTAACGAATCTGTCTGTGTCGGAGAATAATTAGCTTTTAGCCTCTGAAATATGAAATATTAAAGAATACAGAAAATCAACATTAGATCATAATTAATCGGTATGTCCGGAGATTCAAATAATAAATACGCTGATGTGCCACATGCGTAATTGCGCACAGTACACGCCCTGAGGCCAGACTACATGTGACTTAATAACGAATAAAGAAATCCGGGGGCTGTAAGACGGAGTCAGTGTAACCGGTTGTGTTTCTCTGCTGGACTATGGAGGGTGTGTGTCTGCCTCAAATGTTTATGGTGCAGGAAGAACGCCACAACAGCCGGAGTTGCTCTCACTCTGGATCTCTTTCCTTTTTTTTTATTCTTCAGCTCAGGAGAGATTCCTTTTTCTTTTTAAGAGTATTTTTACATAACATCCTGAAATCATATCAATTAAATACATTTTTAGCACAAGTGATCGTATAGTGGAATTTTACTTTGTCTTTGAGTACCAAACAAGAGCATTTTCAATTTTTATCTGTATATAAACATACCAAAATCATTTTAACACGTAACCATCAATGAAGTGCATTTTATAGCTTTTTACAATTAACACAAACAACATGAATTTACAGTTCACATTTTATGTAAAACTAATTTAACCATGCCTACCTGGTGTATAATACAAAAGCACACAATCAGCATTGATATGCAACTGCAAGGACTCACATCTGTATAACACAAAAACACGCACACAAGAGCATTAACATTCCAACACAAAGTATCCCCAAAAGGATGAAGTGGAGAGAGAGTGGCGCCTAACTCACTCTACCAACTTCTGGAAGTAGGATGCCGTCTACACCCCACACAAACCTAGTCCCATACACAAAACAAGTCCCCTGCTTGGACCCAGACATACTCATGGCGATATGATGACATAGAACATTGTCAAAAATAAACACAGAAATCAGGCCACATACAAAATAGCATCTTACTGGAATACTTGGAACACTGACTTAGAAACCTTGTCAATAAACTGACTAGCATCACCAACAACTCCTTGGTGTGACATGACATGTAACAGACGGTTAACTGGCTTCACAATGCGGCCAACACGGGTTCTGACCCTGAGTATGGTGCTCGTTTCAGAGCAATTGGAAGATGATCTCACAGAGTGTAGATCATCCAAAGGGACAGCATCTGCTGACAACAGGTCAGCACTGCGAGTGCCAGCTGAAGAGGCATGTGTGGAGCTGAGACCAGAGTTCATGTCGACGTGCAACTGGAGGTGTGAACTGCTTGCTCGGTCTGGATCTCCATCCACGCTCAGGGCGTCAACATATGAAATATCCTCTTCACGGATATCCAAACTTGCACCTGCCTGATTCTCAACCCACTCCTGAGTTCTGCTCCCGGCAGCATCCTCTTCAATGACAGACATTAAGCAATCCACATCTGTGACATCATCAGTCTCATCCCCGCAGGAAGACTCAGCGCTAGCAGAGTGACTGTCCACATCCACAGGTAAGAAGTTGACAAGCATCAAAAGGTTGCGATGTACAACTCTCTTGTTCAGTCAGAGGATTCCTGACATGGTAGGTGTGTGTAGAGGCATTTACACTCACGACAGTATATATCGTGGATTCCCATCGGTCAGCTGTCTTTCTCTTTCCTCTGTCACGTTTGTTGGAGACAAGGACTCGGTCACCCACCGTGATGGACTTTCCTTTCACGCGTCTGCTATAGACTTCAGCCTGACGATGCTGCTCCTTGTTGACATGTTCTTGAGCAATAGCCATGGCGTCCTTGAGGTCTTTTGTGAGAGACACCACATAGCTGTCATAACTGCCGATCTCTGGATCTCTCAAGATATTCTTGAAAAGGACATCAACTGGAAGACGTGGAACTCTACCGTACATAAGATAGAAGGGTGGGTAGCCCGTCGTCTCATTGACAGTACAGTTATACACGAATGTCAGTCTGAAGGTGCTGGGGCCAACTGCGCTTTGCTTCAGGTGGGAGGGCTCGGATCATGTTACCAAGCGTGCGATTAATACGTTCCACGCTACCGTTGCCCATCGGATGGTATGGCGTTGTCCGAGACTTTCTAACACCAGCAACAGTCAACAGTTCACTTATTAACTGACTCTGGAACGAAGCACCCTGGTCTGAGTGGATCCTTTCAGGAAATCCATAGATGCAGAAGTACTTGTCCCAGAGTTGCTTAGCGACCTGTTTGGTAGACTGGTCTCGGCAAGGGAAGGCTTGTGCCAGCCGAGTAAAATGATCCGTCACCACCAGCACGTTCACAGACTTGTTATTAGCATCCTCTGCTGTCCAGAAATCTATACACACGATCTCCAATGGTGCAGATGTCTTTATACTCTCCAAGGGTGCCCGTCCTTCTGGATCAGGTGTTTTGCTGATGACACACCGTGGACACTGGCGTACATAATCCTTGACGTCTCGGTCGATGTGGGGCCAGAAGAATCTCTGACGAGCCAGACTCAAGCTCCGAAACTGCCCCTGGTGACCAGCACTGTCATGTATCCCCTTAAGGACGTCAGACTTGAGAGAGTCTGGAACCACAAACTGGCTACGCCTCTTCTTAGACACTTGATCCTTTGATATCCTGTAGAGAATACCATTGCATGTTGTTAACTTCTCCCAGTGTTTGAGATATCTGATGACCATGACAGGCTCGTTGGATTTCTCTCTCCTAGAAGGGCGTCTGCCCCGCTCCACAAAGAACAACACTCGAGAGAGGACAGGATCACTTAACTGTCCTTCCCGCAACTCTCTTTCAGAGAAAACAGGCAAGAGATCCTCCTCGGGTGGAATTAGCTGTGGAAGGTGTTGGAGAACATCGACAGCTCTTGTTCGGGCACCAGACTCCCACATGTCATGTGACTCAAGGATAGCAGCAACGTCATCGTCAGAGAAGGATTGGTGTTTGACAGACTCAGAAACGTAAGTTTTACAGTCATCAGGCCTGGTGTTAGAGTGTCTGAAGACATCCTGGACATTGTCAGAAGAGACAGGGAGTGCCTCAGTGAGGAGTGCACTGTAAGGGTACTGGAGCAACCTTCTACCAACTGCAGACATAACGAATGGTCGACGGCTCAGTGCGTCTGCAACAATGTTCTTGGAGCCAGGGATGTACTTTATATCGAATGTGTAGGAGGCCAACTTCGCCACCCACCGCTGCTCACACGCGTCCAGTCGTGGCTTGGTCAGAATGTGTGTCAGGGGATTATTATCCGTCCACACCGTAAAGACATGGCCCTTGAGCCAGTGACTAAATTTATCACACACCGACCATTTCAGAGCAAGGAATTCAAGGCGGTGTGCGGGGTACTTCTTCTGTGCAGGTGACAGGGACTTGCTAGCAAAGGCGACTGGCCGCGCCACACTGTCACCCTCCTGAACTTGAGAAAGGACTGCTCCCAATCCATCCAAGGAGGCATCTGTGGAAAGCACAAAAGGACGAGTGAAGTCCGGGTGAGCCAGGACCACAGAACTCATCAAAGCTGCCTTGAGAGCCTCAAAAGCCTGTTGATGACCAGGAGTCCAGTCAGCCAGTGTCAATCTTCGAGACTGGACTGCACGTTTTGTACGAGGCCTGCCTTTACGCTTTTGCTTTTGGCCAGCTAGGAGGTCAAAGAGGGGCCTTGCAATGGCGGAGTAATTGGGAACAAAGTGCTGGTAATAGTTCACCATACCCAGAAATGATCTTACCCGGGACTGAGACGGGGTGATTCCATCAGGCTCCATCAGGTCAGAAGCAGTCATATTGCCAACAGCCTCGACTTTCGCAGGATCAGTGGACACACCAGACTCATCAATGATGTGACCAAGGAATTTCACAGACCTCCTGAGCAACCAACACTTCTTCGGGGCCAACTTCAGGTTGTGCTGGCGGAGACGGCTGAAAACAAGCTCCAACCGTTCTAGTGCCAACTCCTCCGATGGCGCGAAGACCAGCAAGTCGTCAAGGTAACACAACAGGGTGAGAAAATTCTGGTCACCAAAAATTGAAGTCATCATCCTCATAAAGCTGGCGGGACTGTTGCATAAGCCCTGAGGAAGACGGTTGTACTCATAGAGCCCCATTGGTGTCGTGAATGCAGAGTATTTGCGATCCTCTTCGTGTAGCGGCATGTTATAAAAGCCAGAAGTCAGGTCCATTGTACTGAAAAACGCATTCCCACCCAGGGCAGCCAAGCAGTCCGCCTGGTGCGGCAGAGGATGGGCATCCTTCAGCGTCCGCCTGTTCAGCCACCGGAAGTCCGTACACACTCGCAGGTCGCCATTCTTTTTCCACACAAGGACAAGTGGTGAGGCAAACTCACTGGTTGACTTTCTGATTATCTCCTTCTCTTCCATCTCATTAAGAACCTGGCGGAGCTTTAGATATTCAGCCAGGGGCACACGCCTATAAGGCAGGCGGAATGGCCTCTCATCTGTGAGCCGTATTCTGTGTACAAACTCATCGGCCTCACCACAATCCAGATGATGGCGAGAAAAGACATCCTCATATTTGACAACAAGATCAGCCAGTTTCTTCTGCCAATCTGCAGACACATCACAAGACGTCAAGTCCAGGTCCTTGAGACCTACATGCTTCAGCTTTTCTTGGACAGTATTGGTGTCCATTGGTGGGGCTGATGTTTCAGCCGGGCTGCACGACGTGGCCTGGTGAGAGCTTTTAAGCTCTGAGACGTCCATATCCTCCAATGCTATGCAAGTGTAAACATCAGCAAGCTTGGCGTTTTTGCGGAGGGTAATGGGCTTGTCGGAGATGTTTAGGACCTTGAGAGGGACCCACCTGTCACCCCAGAGAGGTGTCACCACCCTTCCAACCATGATGCCCCTGGGTGCAGAGCGTGAGGATGTGTGTTCAGTCACCACAGTACTGCCCGGTGATATCTTCACATCTTTAGGGAGTTTGCCCCATATCAGATATTCACTGCCAGCTAGCAGAGTGACAGCTTTGTTGCACCTGACTGTGCCCACCTTGTCTGGCATGTCGTCACCTGACCAACGATCCAGGCCTGCAAGGAGTGAGAGGAACTGCTCAAGCTCCTGGTTTCCCGAGCCAGATGTTGACACAGCTTCCCAGTAGCTGGCATCCTTCTTGAACTGGCGGATCAAATGCCTGATTACGTTGGACCCAACAATCAAATTGTCTTGTTGATTCTCAACGACAAACGTGGGGACTGACACTCTACATCCATAGACCTCTATCTCAAGATTAACTACAGAAGAAGGTTTCACGCACACCACCACATCCAACAAAGACAACATCTGTCGGTACCTGACAATCCAATTGAGTGGCGCCAGCACACATAAGCTTTTTCCGTGCTTCTTCACTCAGTGAGCAGGCCATTGAACCGCTATCTAGCATGGCCCCAACGGTCAAATTATCATTGACTTTGACAGGAGTGTAGAACAGACTGTCGCTGCTTCTGATTTTCTGTGTGTTTTGAATGATGACAGTTTCAGACTGATCAATGTCTTTTACATTTTTGTACAGCTCTGCAACGTCATGTGTGTGGGAGTTTTCTTTTGAACCCGTACAGCCTCCCTCAAAGCATGGGCCAGTCAGTTTCCCTGCACATTGTTATGAGCTGAAGAGTTACTGGTACAAGAATGACTTATATGCCCAGGCCTGAGGCATGAGAAGCAGAGACGGTCAGATTTGCAGTGGGACTCTGTAGTGTGATTAGCATCATTACAGACCTTGCAGACTCCATCACGTAGAGAAGGAGTGCGGTTCCGAGCCTGCCTATAGCCACAGTGAAAAGGAGGCTTCCCATCTCCAACCTGCACCCTGTTCAGAAGCTCTCTGAGCATTGTCATCATCTCACCTAACATAGCTTCACCACCTTGCTGTTGACTCCGAGGCTGTGAGTTTTGTTGCATATGAGAAGGACGTGGGTTCTGATACTGAGGCAAAGGAGAAGTAGCCTGGGGCTGACCTTGAGGTAACGGAGGAAGATACGGTTGAAGACTCTTTCTGACTGGAGAGAATGACCGCTGCTGGTTTTGGGACAAATCAGGAGAAGAGGAGACAGGTGATTCAGCCTCAGGAGCACAGGCAAGAAAAGAGAGTGAGTTGGCATCAAAATGTCTCAATTCACAGGTGTTGTGGGACTCTGTATGTGTCACATTGCAAAATAGGGGTGCTGCTAGAGTCTTAGGCACAACTTGCACTTTAACAGAAGAGACTCGCTCTTGTTGATATTCATCAATCCTCTCCTGAATGTCTTTAGATGTCCATTCATGTATCTGTTTGTATTTAAACACAACAGAAAGGTCAGGGTCTGGGCAGTGCTTCACAAACATCTTGGCAATTTCTCCTCCCATATCTCCCATATGTCTGCCCTGATGCCTTAAGCCCTCCTCAGCCATGTCTGCAGCCTTATTAAGCCGTATCCAATAGTCAATGGGACCCTCTCTCTGTTTTGGTAGAGTCGAGTAGAAGTCTTGCAGCGGCAGGCAGGAGGATGTGTTACTGAAATACTGTATCAGCATGTTGTATATTACATCTGGGTTGCAAGTGGTGTTAAGTGAGGGGTCACTCCTCAACCCTATCTTAACCACATCTCTGGCTTTTCCCATTAGCTTTCCCAGTACTTCTTCTGACTGTAAGTTGACATCATAGTTCTGTTTCTTGAGGTAAGATCTCATCAACTCAACCCATTCAGTTACAGTGTACTTATCAGTATCATCACCCCTGAAAATAACAGGTTCCCTCTCAGACTTAACAATGACATTGATTCGAGCATTTTAATTTAGTGTACTACCACTGGCACGAGGCTGAATGGTCTGGTTATGTGAAGTTGCAAAGTTTTGTTCAACATTTCCAATAGCAGTATTAGATATACGTTTAGCTGCAATAGATTCTCCTATCTGTGAGCCAAGCTGATATATCATGTTACTGAACTGCTGCAGTGTGTCATTCTCACCACTGGGTGTTGAGTGATATGGCCCACCCAATGACCTCTGTCCCATAGGTAACTCAGCCTGATCCTGACTCGATCCTAAGCCCCTACCTCTTGCAGGCAACACAGGGGAAGCACCCATATCCCTCACAACAGACCCATTGGATAGCAAATCAACCCTCATTACACCTCTACCCCTACCAAAAGAGGGATGACCAGAAATAAACTTATCAGAAGACAGAAAATTGCTAGCCATTGTAATAGAAAAACACGAAACAAAAACAAGAAAATGACTCAAAATCAGGCTGTGCAAATACAGCACTTAATCAGAAAAACAAAGCAATGTCTTTTTTTTCCAAACTCTTGGTGTAATGTCCACTCCAAAATACCTGACCAAAATCCAAAATCTTGAACAGACGAGACCACGATCTCCCTCCAATGGTCCACACTGCAACCTCGGTCAGCGATCTGCATCAGGCTGATCTAGATCACGAAGTCACGGCACCAATGTAACCAGTTGTATTTCTCTGCTGGACTATGGAGGGTGTGTGTCTGCCTCAGATGTTTATGGTGCAGGAAGAACGCCACAACAGCCGGAGTTGCTCTCACTCTGGATCTCTTTCCTTTTTTTTTTTTATTCTTCAGCTCAGGAGAGATTCCTTTTTCTTTTTAAGAGTATTTTTACATAACATCCTGAAATCATATCAATTAAATACATTTTTAGCACAAGTGATCATATAGTGGAATTTTACTTTGTCTTTGAGTACCAAATAAGAGCATTTTCAATTTTTATCTGTATATAAACATACCAAAATCATTTTAACACATAACCATCAATGAAGTGCATTTTATAGCTTTTTACAATTAACACAAACAACATGAATTTACAGTTCACATTTTATGTAAAACTAATTTAACCATGCCTACCTGGTGTATAATACAAAAGCACACAATCAGCATTGATATGCAACTGCAAGGACTCACATCTGTATAACACAAAAACACGCACACAAGAGCATTAACGTGAGCATCACGGCCACGAGGAAGCAACTAACTGGTAAGCTAACTAGCATTAGCTCGGTATGTAAACAAACTGAAACTCGTAAAATAAAATAAACATTTCTACACATAAATGTCCGAAACTCTAACAGTACATTCTAAACGGGTTCATGGACAAAATACATGTTACCTAAAGTTTTTGGAATAGTTTTAAACCATTAAACAGAGATATGTTGGTCGCAGCACTTAACACACACACCCACCTTCAGCTCAGGAGAGATTCCTTTGCTGAGGTACGTACGGTGGCCAGCTAGGAGCCCTACAGTTGCGCTATTAGACCACCAGGCGGCAACAAAGTAACATAAATATGACAGACACATTAATTTTGTAGAAATTCAAAAGAGGTTCATTCTAACTCTGTTACACTTGTTCAGACGGATAGCTAGAGGTTCACAGATTTACTGTTAGATAAGATATCTCAAATGTATTTTATATTACGCTTCACCTCAAACGATCTCTGTAGGCTACATTGCTTTTTAAATAATGTTGAGCAGCGCGAGCTGTCAGGTGATTTCTATAATTGTGTGTTTTGTTTGATGAATTTTTGTTTGTTTAATCGATTTACTTTAAAGATTAAAGATTAGAGAGGCTGCTTTCGGTAATTACATGTTAAATGTTCATGCTGCAGATATCGCTGCAGAAAATACTGAGACAAATTAAAACATAAAAACTAAAAACATTTACTTTAAAAGGACAGACAAACTTCCAGAGATACTAAATACAACTTTTAGCCTCTGAAATATGAAATATTTAAGAATACAGAACATCAACATTAGATCATAATTAATCGGTATGTCCGGAGATTCAAATAATAAATACGCTGATGTGCCACATACGTAATTGCGCACAGCAGACGCCCTGAGGCCAGACTACATGTGACTTAATAACCAATAAAGAAATCTGGGGACTGTAAGACGGAGTCAGGACCTTCTTTTATGTAAGTGTTAAATTCTTATGTTTGGAAAGAAGGCTAATCGGATGAGAAGTGCACATTGCACAGCATTTGATCAAACACTTTATTCATGTGATGCAGGACGTTTCAGGTTTCTCTTCTCTTTTAAAGTATCATTAATGGCGAGCTGCCAGTGCAGCCGACGTTATCCGACACAGATGCAGGTTCGCCTGCACCACTTGTGCCTGATATTGAGGCTGAACCGATGAAAGAAGCCACTCGCTCCACGATCTGGGATCATTTCAGGTGGGGTCCGGCTGGCGTCCTCTGGTCTGCTCCGGGAGCTGCTTCTTTTAAGACCCGCAACACTAGGATACATTGTAGCGATCGTTTGGTCTGACCAGGTTTTTTAAACTAAAAGTATAAAAAAATATATATATTATAGCCTGTATTATGTACGTTACATATCACGGATGTTAAATTAAATATTAAAAACTCCAGCTGAGTTTTTAATAGTTTAATTAAATATTTTTAATATTTAAAACCATCCCTGTTGAGATTTCCATGCAGGCGCATTTCTTCTGAAGCTCGCTAATCCTACATTTCAGACTGCCAAACAACATAATGTTATTCCTCTTTACTTTTCTCTGTTATGGTGTCACTCAGGTCATATCTCGTTTCTCTTCTTTGCCGTATTAAGTATATCCATGCCGTAAACTCTGGGGGCGAGGACAGCTGATCCGTGAATAAATAGGGGCGTGGTATTTAAATGACGATCGTTTCCAGCCGCCACACTTATCAACACCCGGTCACGTTTCATAGGTCCCACGTGGACTCTGTCGCATGGTGATTTCTACACCCAAATCTGCGCTGGTCTCTACACCAGATTGATAAGTGAGGGCCAATATGAATAAAAAAAACACAATGTTAGCAAATCTAAACATAATATAATATTAAATACAAAGTAAATAAGCACTAAAAATATCAAAACTAAGAATGTGACTATATAAAACCAGGATTTAACTAAGCATTACTAGTCTTAAATAAGAAGATTAAATGTAAATGTGCAAAAACAGAGTTGTAAATGGACAGTATTGACATAAGTTAAAGTGCATGAGTGTAGACATATTATAAACAGAAACTATACAATATAACAGGGAGTATACAGCCAAATGAAGTGAACATGAGTGCAGGGATTATTTGTAAATTTAACATGTGCAGAACAGATGACAGTATGGAGAGACAGATATTATCATGATGACAGTTCTCTGCTCGCATGAGGTGAGCTGTTGTACAGAGTTATGGCCTTCGGTAAGAAAGATTTCTTGTGTCTGTCCTTGTGACAGCAGAGTTGTATCAGTCTGTTGGAGAAGCTGCTCCGCTGTTTGTCCAGTAGGGTGTGCAAAGGGTGATCAGGATTATCCATAATGGATAACAGTTTGTTCAGAGTCCTCCTCTCTGTCACCACTGCAAAAGAGTCCAGCTTGCAGCTTGTCACAGAGCAGGCCTTCTTAATGAGTTTGTCCAGTCTCTTAGTGTCACCAGCTCCAATGCTGCTCCCCCAGCAGACCACAGCAGAGAACAGTGCACTGGCCACAACACACTGATAGAAGATCTCCAACATCTTGCTGCACACGTTGAAGGATCTCAGCTTCCTCAGAAAGTAGAGTCGGCTCATCCCCTTCTTGTACACAGCCTGAGTGTCGGCCTTCCAGTTCAGTTTGTTGTCTATGTTGACACCCAGCTTGTACTCCTCCACCACAGACACATCCTCTCCCAGGATGCACAGCGGTGGTGGCTCTGTCCTCTTCCTTCTGAAGTCGATCACCATCTCCCTGGTCTTATCCACGTTCAGAATCAGGTGATTTCTTCCTGTCCACTCCACAAAGTTATCCACCAGCTCTCTGTACTCCCCCTCTTGCCCATCATTTATACACCCCACCACCGCAGAGTCATCAGAAAACATCTGCAAGTGGCATGACCTGGAGTTGTACTGAAAGTCAGAGGTGTACAAGGTGAAAAGGAAAGGACACAGCACAGTCCCCTGTGGAACTCCTGTACCGCTCTCCACCATTCCAGACTGAACACTGCCAAGTCGGACAAACTGTGGTCTTTCTGTCAGGTAGTCAGTAATCCAGGAGATGATGGACGAGTCCACACCCATCAACTGCAGCTTCTTTTCCAGCAGTTGTGGCTGGATGGTGTTGAATGCACTGGAGAAATCAAAAAAGGTGATTCTCACAGTGCAGCCGTTTCCCTCCAGATGTGAGTGAGCACGCTGCAGCAGGTAGATGATGGCATCGTCCACTCCCAGGTGTGGCTGGTAGGCAAATTGTAGAGGGTCAAGGGATGGTTTCACCTGCGGGCCTGAGGTGGGTCAAGACGAGCCTCTCCAACACTTTCATCACATGAGATGTGAGAGCCACTGGTTGATAGTCCTTGATGTCAGATGGTTGCGCTGTATTGTGCTGTATCCTTTTCAGCTCCTCCCTGTTTCCAGACCTGAAGGCTTGTTTCTTTTTGTTGAGAAGGGCTTTCAGGTCACTGGTGATCCAGGGTTTGTTGTTAGGAAAACAGCGTACAGTCCGGGCCGGTGAAGCAGTGTTTTCACAGAATTGAATGTATTCTGTGATGCAGTCAGTCATGCTGTTAATGTCCTCTCCATGTGGCTCGCAGAGTACATCCCAGTCTGTGGACTCTAAGCAGTCCTGCAGTGCCTCATTGCTCTCCTGTGTCCACCTCCTAACAGTCCTTGTGGTCACAGGCTGCCTTTGGACCAGGGGGATATACTCTGGTGTCAGTAGGACCAGGTTGTGGTCTGATCTGCCCAGGGGGGGAAGGGCAGTGGTACTGTATGCTTCCTTAACGTTAGCATACAGAAGGTCTAGTGTTTTATTTTCTCTAGTTGGACAGTTAACATATTGATGAAAAGTGTTTTGTCCATTTTTACATGATTAAAGTCCCCGGTAATGGCTACAAAAGCATTTGGATGCTTAGTTTGAGGCTGTGAAACAGTAGAGTGAAGTGCATCACTCGCAGACTCGGCATCAGCTGACGGTGGGATGTAAACAGCTATAACAATGGCACAGGTGAATTCCCTAGGCAGGTAATATGGGCGCATTCCAACAGCTAACAGTTCAATGTCCGGGCTGCAGAGACGTTCCTTCACACTAACATGGCCAGAATTACACCATCTCTCACTCACATACAGTGCCATCCCTCCACCTTTCTTCTTACCGCTCTTAATAACGTCCCTGTCAGCCCGAAAAGTCCTGAAGCCGGGTACCGCCACGCTGTGGTCCGGGATGTCCGAGTGCAGCCATGTTTCCGTGAAGCACATAATACTGCACTGGCGGTATTCCCACTGGTGCCGGACAAGCGCGTCGAGTTCGTCCGTCTTATTGCCCAAAGACCTCACGTTCCCCATAATCACCGCTGGTACAGAAGGCTTATGTTTTCTCTTCTTAGCTCTCCTCTTAGCTCCAGCTCTGCAACCCCGGCGTCGCCTCCTCAGCTCCTCCGGAATTACAGCTCCGGGCAGTAGCACCTTGGAGAGCGCCATCAGCTGATCGCGTGTGTAAACAATGCCCTCACTCTGCTGTGCGTTGCTCTCCGTTACAAAGAATGTCCAAAGTAACAGAAAAACAGCGCAAAAAGTTCCAAGAGCGAAAGTAGCCATTTCCACACAATAGATTAAACTAATACTGAATGACTGTGATCTTAAAACGCTTAGGTAACATTCAAATAAGCAGAGAGTACAGTATGTTCTTCTTCTTCTCTCTAGTCCCTCACACAAACAACTTTTATTCACAAGGGGAGGAGCCGGCCGTCCCGTCCATGTAAACACGGCTCAGACAACAACACAGACAGCGGGACTCGAGCTTCTCCCTCATTGTAGACAGTCATGACTCAGAGACACATTTATACAGGATATACTTTCTGCTATATTTATGTGTAAAATGTTTGCACATTCTGCCTTTAAACCACAAACTTTGATCTTTTGATGAGGAAGACCCTCAGCTGAATGTTTTATTTTATTCAGTAAGATCATGTGTTTATGTTTTGTGTAATAAGAGGATCTTGTAGTGCACAATGTTAAAACTCCTGTTGTTTTGGACACATGTCACTGAATGTCAATGAAAGAATTCCTGAAAAATAACCAGCCATGTAGTCATGTGTAGGGGTTGTGTTAGTGGGAGGGGAGGGGGTGTTTAGATATATCATGCGTGTTGTGTGTTTTATATTGAAATCCTCTTCAGGGACAGGCATTGGAAATTAGCATGAGCTATAAATGCTGTGGTGCAGTGCATTGGAAAGTAGTTGTTCAGTTCTCCATGTATACTGCACCTGTCACTGCCAAATAAAGCAAGAAAAAAATAACAACAGAAAACTTTGATGCTAACTTAAGTCCCTTTCAGCTCGATCATTTTGTCATCAGTGCTCATTTGGAGTTGCACTTGATTCCGTTGCACCGATAGAAATAAAGATAATAAAATAAAACCCACCAATCAATTGAGGCAGACACCTTGAGCTGCACAGATTTGCATCATCAACACGGCCAGCGTGGCAGCTTTTGACGGACAGGTCATAAAATAAAAACACACACACATCAAAAGAAATGTGTTTTCATGCTGTTCATCAACTATTCTTTTTCTTTGTTTGCTCTCCAGGTCGGCCAGGCGGCGTATTCAGCTTCTAAAGGCGGCATCGTTGGAATGACTCTCCCCATCGCTCGAGATCTGGCACCCATGGGCATCAGGGTCGTCACCATAGCACCTGGTTAGTCTACGTGCTGAAAGTCCAGATTTTTACAGGAGGATTGTCTCTGGCCCCTAAGAGGTGTAAAGTCCTCCGTTAAATACAGTTGTCATGGTTTCGTTTTGAAAGGCGGGATAGCTCGGAGGATGAGGAGGGGCGGAGGGTTTCACCGGCTGTTTGGCGTCTGGAGTGTGTTCTCTGCGTGATCGATCACGTCTCTTAGAAATGTATGATGACTTTGAGTTAAACTCCTGCTTTTGTTTTTCCATCAGCTGAGATCGTTTCATCCGTCCATCTTTAAGAGAGTGCTGTTTAAATGTCTTGTGCTGTAATTGACAATCTCACCACTTGGTGTCACTGTTGTTATTTAACACTAGCTGCAGATGAAGGATGAAGGCTTTTAGTTCATGATGCTTTGTCATTCTTTACAGTTTCCTCACTGTGGATGAACAGTAGTTAATTTTCAGGCTTTTCAATGATCGGTCACAGGAAGTTAAAACGACACATCTGGAACAAAACTGTCCTCGGCTCCAGCTGTGATCACCTGTGGCCTGCTCTGTGTTTAAATGACTGTCTCTTTCTCCCTCCAGGTCTGTTCTCCACCCCCCTCCTGGCCGGTCTTCCAGAGAAGGTCCGCTCCTTTCTCGCCCGACAGGTGCCCTTCCCCTCGCGCCTGGGAGACCCCGCTGAGTTTGCTCACCTAGTGACGTCACTGGCTGAAAACCCCATGATTAACGGAGAGGTCATCAGACTGGACGGAGCCATTCGCATGCAGCCCTAAGACAGACGCTGTGTGTGTGTGTGTGTGTGTGTGTGCGTGTGTGTGTGTGTGTGTGTGTGTGTGTGTGTGTGTGTGTGTGTGTGTGTGTGTGTGTGTGTGTGTGTGTGTGTGGTGTGTGTCTGGTTGTTAAGGCTGTTTACAGTAAATAAACATTGTAATAGATCAACAAACATTTGATAAAGTTTGTGTAAGAATGTGACTGAGATTGTGTACAAATGAGACTGTATATCATTCAGAGCATTGCAGGACTGTCTGCACTCCACTTTGGTTGTTTTGTAACTAAACCTGATTATAATAAACCTCAGATGGGTTTCATGATCCACTTTGGTTTTTCTTGATTTATTTCTTTGAAAGTTGAACCACAGCCACCACATGGCAGAAAGAGATAAACTATGACAGAGAGAAAACTTAAAAAAGAACACCAAGATATAAGATTTAAGATATCAAAAGAAGGATCTGAATGCATCAAAGGTTTAAATGTATTTAATAACTGAGATACAGTTGTATTAAGAATGAATCTTTGAATACATGACTCATATTTTTTTGTTGAAACAAAAGGAAAGATTACAAAAAGCTGTATTTATCACAAAGTCAACTTTTTTCAAAATCCATTTCAATCCCAGAACCAAACAGAGAAAAGCCTGTTTTACGCCCAATGGAGAAGCCAGTTCCCAAGAACTTTGCTTCTACACCCGACTTTCCTATTCCAACTCCAGTGTCTGCTGACAGGCCGAGTGTAGCTGTGGCAGCACCATCACCAGAAGAGGCTGAGACACTGATCACTTCTGCTTTGGCCATGGCTCTGACATTATCCTCGGACACTTCGGCTCCAATTCCGACATTGTGCCCTCTTAACTCTGCATCGCCTTCTCTCACCTGGAACATTCCTGCACCAACGTATCCTCCTGTCCATTTTCATTTGTCACATCGCCTTCAGCTTGGTAGGGACCAGTTACATATCCTTTAGGAAGATCATGTGTGCCAACCTTTAGATCCTTTTTCACAACTGTATGGATTATAAACAAAAAGACACAACATGTGATCTGACGTAAAACTTTAAATGATGTAACCAGTGGTAAGAAAAAATAGAATAGTCTGTGAGTGGAGGGGATTTTAAGAAAAGGCTATAATTTTGTAAGATGTATTCTTCTCGCTGCTCCTTTCCGTACATGGAATGGGATAAATTGGGATAAAACGATTGTTTAAATGGGATAAACAATCGTTTTTTTTTTCTTTTGTGTGTTTTAACATGTACCGAACAAATAAAAAAAAATGAAATAGTTTTAATATCTGAGGAAAATATGTTGCACCAAATTGTAGTGGTGAAGGGCTCGTTCTAGGCACATCACGTAGCCTAGGTGCAGGGCGATAGAGAGAGAAGAAGACATGCCCACACACTTGCTCTAACACCACATCCATGTCCAGAGGTCTTCAGGTGATCATTTTTTGAAACATGGGGAGGGCAAAGCCCAAATATATAGATTTGCACTATGATGACAGGAGAGGTCAAACATACAAAACGTAGCACTGTAAAACACATCCATAACAATCATCTTTCATCAACAATCATCAACAATCATCAACATCAAAGACAAATCCCAAAACCATACAGCATCCATACATTCAAGATTTAGAGGATAGAAGCAGACCAGCAGAAATCACATCTGTTTCATTTCAGTTTAAGGTGTTTTTATTTATTATTATTTTAAAGATATTTATACAGATGTGTATTAACATAGTAAATAATGTAGCCTATTTAAAACAACATTTTAACAAGTAGCTTAATGCCTCATCAGTTTCAATAATTATCACTACCAAACATATGTTTTATTTAGGCCTATCACCATTTTAGAGTAATCATGAGAACGACATCAAACGTATCATCTAAAAATTATTTTTAGGAAACCGTTTCAAATCCTACCAATGGGCCTTACTTCTGATTGATTACCCTGTTTGAAGTATTTGACAATTTAAGGACTCGGACGCTGCTGTGCTGAACAAAGAGGAACTGAGAAGTGAAGAAACACTTGATTGAACACAAAGTGTTTTGTCCTCAGAAGACCACAACATGCTGTCAAACCCTATGGTCAAATTTCTCTTCAGACCACAGACTGTAAAAACAGACAGTACACCCTGACGGTGTTGATACTGTGGATACAACTGGCTGTTATCTCAGGTCCAGTTCACTTTATAATCTTCCTCACGCTGCGGTCCACAGTAAGTATGATTTATTTGTTTCTGAAAATCTTAATGTTGATTTCAGGTCGACTGCATTTCTGTTCAGCTAGATATTCATGTTGTGTATCAAACTTTAACTTTGTAGTTACTTTTTGTTAACTGTAGTTAGTTATTGTTGACTTCAAAAGCTGTGAGCATACCGTTAGCTTTCTGCATTTTATCCACGCCGAGCGGTTAGAAATATCTCCCGTTGCTAGGCAACAGAGACCGTTAGTAGAACCGAGTGGTAGTGATGTGTCCAGGTATTAGTCTGACCTTCAGGCACTAACAGGTAAACGTATCATTCTCATAGATATTTGAAGCACTTATTAGATTTTATGACTTCATGCTTTTCGAGAGGTCAACAAACATGAATTTATCAACTCGACACACAATGTGAAAGAAAAGATGAAAGTTAATTTAGGATACTTACTCTCATCGTCAGAGTCTGCAAGAAAGAAAAGGTACACTTTATTATTTGCTCATTTAGGGAAAGTATTTATTCTTTTAAAGCCCATAAAATGCACAATTCCTCCATTCATTGTTAAAACAATAAAATTATAAATGTGACATTTTAATTTTATTATACACAAGTAAACATAAACTTCACACAGCTGTAAGTTTCACCTCATAGGTCACTGAAGTTAGAGAATAACTTTTTGTAGATTTTTAATGTACGAGTATGAACTTGAGTGATGTTTACTCACCTGACATCTTCAGATCTAAAGAAGTCAGAAATAAAAAGAGGGGGTATGAGATTAAGTAGAACTCAAGTTGAATAATAGTCTTGCAGTGGTTATTGTGTCAAACTGACAGAGAAGTATCAGATAATATCATATAATGTAGGCACATCAAATTAAAACATATTATATTAATCATTAGGATGTCAGAGAAATTCACAAGAATTTCTAATAGCACTGAAACACCCTGCACCTTTACCACACATCTTTACATTTCTGTTTAAAACCTCACATGCTGAATTTCATACCTGAATGTAGTTTCTTGATCCACAGGAGATATCTTGCGCTGCTTGCTCTCAGCTCAACTGCTGGACTGCTTTCATTTATCGGTTTAAATAGTAAGAAGCAGTGACTAAAAACCAAAGTGAAAACATGAAACTAACATCAACCACAGCTCAGTGACAACAGTCAATAGGAAGGGAGGTGTTTGTGGTAGATTCTATTCTGATCTCATTCTGTCTATTTATCTATTCTAGTTTTCTTTTTTAGTAATCGTTTATTCGTGTCCAAGATTTTCATGTGCTCACACATCTTTAAAATGACCCTTTCAGAAGTTTGATTCGAGAAAAATGTAGTAAAAGTCAATCTTGTTTATCAGGAGTCCAGGGCCGTAACCATGTCAACCATCTTTATCTGCATCCTTATGACAAACTTTGCATGATGTTTATCAGCTGGGCATTTACAGAAATCCCCCCAGTTACAGGAAACAAAATGTGAAAGCAAACCCCTTTTTTTTTTCTCTTGCTGCAGTGGTAGTAAAGTAGAGCTGGAGTTGTGTTAGAATTAGGGGTGTGAACAGTTACAAAAAATTGTAAAAGGTTACACGACGTCATTTTTTCCGTGTACATGGTTAACCATGAAAAAAGAAAAGCAAAGTGGACTTCAATCGCGCTATACAACCAATGGAGGGTGCGGCCGCTTTTCAGAAAGATTCCTCCGCATCACTGCCGCCACTCCAAGTTGTCAGACAGATACAATTGTGCTTTCTAAAGTAGGCTGTATAAGTAACACAGAAAACTTGCCATAGAATTTGTAAAAACAAATACCTGTATAGGCCTATAACAAGGCTATGATAAAACAACTACCATGATGAGTATTACATTTTTTAAAAGGACAAGAGACAAAGGATTTCTGCGTTAGGGCGCGGTCTCACTGGCCATCCGTACCGTGCCCAAGCACGCTTCAAAGCTAAAGTCCAGTTCGTTTGACCAGTGTGACGCTCCGTATCGTGCTCAGGCACTTTGGCACACTTGGGAGAGGTGTGCTTCGGCACGGTACACTTCATGCACGAGCACAAGCACGCGGGTACACAACGCTGACAGCCTTCATTATGGAGAAATCCAGAGTTTCATGTCTGTATCTGACTAACATGACTCAATATAAGACACAAAGTAGCTGTCGTGTTCTCTGTGAGAGACCCCTACCCGAGGTAGAACAAAACACAACCATATCTTTTCATAACTTGAACATGTCTAGTTCATGAAACGGATTGTTGTATACAAATATTTTACTGAAAAATAACTTTTTTTGGATGTTTTATGCATCTTACCAAAGAACGAAAATAGGTCAAATTAGGGCTTCTCCAAAAGGGACAGCTCTAGCCTTATCACATGTATCTCTGGGAATCAGAATCAGAAATTCACCAAATTTGGACAGGATGTTCACGGATAGTTATTAGTTACAATTATGCAAAGTTTTTATCAATACCATTTTCAATTTTTGAATTTTTCACAGACTGTGAGCGTCAGATCAGGAAACATCACGACTTCACCACACTCATCTGAGACAACAAAGAAATATGAACAGGGCACATCAGCTTCTGGTTCAGGTACATTAAAAAAATGATAAGTAAAAATATAGTTTAGAGCTGCATCATTTCTTCATTGTGAACTATCAAAATTCTCAATTTATACCACCATCTTATCTGTAAATGATCAGATTAGTGGACATTTTGAAGTTATTCTCAGACTTTAAGTATTTTTCTTCTCCCTGCAGATTTCTTGTGTAGTTGTTTATGTAAGTTGTTTTTAGTCTGCACATGCTCATACTGTGCTAATGTAAGTACATACACATGTCAAACTTACATTCATTGTTGGACTTGACTTGGAATATCTTTTAAAATGAAGCAGGAAATTAAATAAAAACAATCATGTCCCTCAGGCTTTAAGCTGCTTGTGCGTCTGATCCTGGTCTTCATATTTATTGTATCATCAGCAGCTGTGCTGATAGTCTGCAGGAGGAGGACCACAACACCTGAAGGTGAGATGTTAACATCATCTAAAACTCACCACACTCACAAAGTAGCCAGCATCCTGGTCTGATGGAGAAAAACACAACTCAGCTCTCTGAAGGAAAGAGGCTCCACAAAATGCAACAAGTGGTCCTGATCTTCTGAATTATGTTTTTCAGAATCCCATGTGGAACTAGACTACGTAAATATCAACCATGTGAGTGTCTGAGAAGATTGTTGGATAGTGAACTTCATTAAAGATGGTAAAAACATCAGACATCAATACAAACTAAACCCTTCTTTCTTCTTCTTCTGCAGGACGATCAAGAGCATGACGAGATCGGAGAGGAGGACAGACAGAGTGGACTTCCTCCTGTGGAAACATCTACACTTTAAAATTCATGTTGCAGCGAGTCCAGAGCAGAACTATTTTTTTTTAACACATTTTCGTTGAAAGATAACATCTTCATTGCAGAGCAGAGATAAGATCGTGGGAATGTGTTTAACAATCTAAAAAAGAAGAAGTTGTTTCCTCTTCTTTAAGTTTAACTTAAAGTTCTCAGAAACCTGTGTGATGAAAACAGGAAACAGGCGATGTTGTGCTCATGTCTGTAAAAAGTGTGTATCTGGACTTTAAACCACAAACTTTGATCTTTTGATGAAGAAGACCCTCAGCTGAATATTTTGTTTTATTCAGTAAGATCATGTTTTTATGTTTTGTGTAATAAGAGGATCTTGAAGTGCACACTGTTCAATTCCTGAAGTTTTGGACACATGTCACTGAATCTCAATGAAACAGAAAACGTTGATGCTAACTTAAGTCCCGTACAGATTGATCATTTTGTCATCAGTGCTCATTTGGAGCTGCACTTGATTCTGTTGCCCCGATAGAAATAAAGATAATAAATATTTGGGGCCAGAATTTCAATTCTGTGGTCATTGTCTGACTAAACTGTGTTGATGATTGATTTGAGATATAGCCAGGGTGTCAAATCCAAGATGGCTGCCGGTGCCATGTTGGAAAATTAACTTTTGAACCTGAGCACCTAGAATCGTGTAAGAAGACACTTTTTTTTGTGTAAGCCAACCATGAGGATTCAGACTCTGACCTCAGTTTGATGTTATGACATCATTTTGACACAGAAATCTAAGAAAGCTGCCGTCCAGTAGAGTGAAAATGTAAGTTTGGAATGGGAAGGTAAGATGTGGTGTTTGAGGTGTGCCATTTGTACAGTATGTAAAGAAGCAAAATAACAATGATAAACTATAGCTATTGTAATTAAGAATCCATGCCAACCAAACATGTATGGTTTAGTAACAGCAATTCATGTTTCAGGGGTCTTTTCATAATTATGTTCAGTTCTCAAGTATAACTCAATGCAACACATTAAAACAACATGAAGTTATTTCTTCTTAGTTTGCTTTTGTTTACTTGTCAACAGACTATGTACATTTTTCTTTTTAAGTCTTTCATATTTAATCATTACTTTCTTTCAATACAGAGACGTTGTTTATTAAAAGCGAGGTAACTCTTTTAACTTTGTGCTGTGCTCATATTATTTTTTTATCCCCAATAAAAAAGATTAATCTAAAAAAAAAAAAAGAAACTGGTTGAAGAGGAGGAGAATATGTGACCTTTAAAGAGATACTTCACCCGTTGAAACATGAATCTGTATTGACGTTGGGTTATATATGTAGAAATGTGAAATACATTTTGAAGTTGGTGCCTTCTTGGCCGAGAAAAGGCAGAAAGTGTCTTTTTAGCTCATGGATGAAAGACACCAAATCCCAGAATGCACAGCACCGCAGGCCACTCCCACTAAGGTCCTCTAGTTCAGAATCAGAAATACTTTATTAATCCCAGAGGGCAATTTGATCGTTACAGTTTCTCCAAAATATACAATATAGCAGTAGAAATATAGAAATAAAAACATTTACAGACATATTTACTTCAACACATAAGACCATTTCCTCAACTGATTCAGAGATTTCTTCCAGAATTGATCTTGGAAGTTCCTGGCAGAAAACAGACTCTATGTCTGTGTCCATAGACAAACAGTGAGAGCACCGACACTACCAGTCCGCCCCAGCTCGAGCCGGCCCCCGGCTCCTCGTCCTCACCGCCGCCGACAGGCAGGCATCATGTCTCTGCTGCTGAGCTGGCAGCGGCTGGCAGCGGCGAGCAATATAGCAGCGAGACGGTTGCTGCTGACAGGCCGGTCTTGTGTCCCGGTGGCGTATAATTGTATAATTAAGTGTATAATTGTATAATTAAGTGTATAATTGTGACTCAAAAATCGTCATTTTGCGTCACTGGAAGCTCCTTTTCAGACTCAGAAATACAAAGATTTCCCATCTCAGGGGGTAATGAGGGCGGGATGCACGACCATTCAAAAATACTACCAGGTTTCTAATGATACAAAGATTAATGCAAATGGGTGAAGTATCCCTTTAAGCTGTATGTAAGATATCGACTGAATGAGATGATAAAGTGACCTCACTATATGATCAGACATTAAGGAAACATGCTATGTTGAAGTGCTGGCTTCTCTGACAACAATGCAGCAGCCAGTATGTCCTCCTTCTAACTTTAGATTCTGCTCCTGAATGCTCTGGATTTGTTTGGACCAGAGCAGGTCTCCCAAACACATGAACACCCACAAAGACATAAAACAAGTTTTGTAATTGGCTTGGCTGTTTAGTGATGAAGCTAAGTGAGTCTGTTCTTTCTCCAAAGAAGTCCCCGTGCTGCATGTTTCAGTGTATTTGAAGGTACAACAAACATGACTGAGCAGAAACTCATCAAATAAATAAAACATTGATGCAGCTTCAAGTTTTCATATCAACTCATCCACAAAGCTGCAGGTTGCAGTCTCTGTAGTGGGGCGTATGAAGAGGGGTGGGGTGTGTTTTGTGTTTGGAGGAGGGACTCTGTCATTTAGAGAAGTGAGAACAAGTTCCTCGTTGTCCAGTGAAGACGGAACAAGAGCATCTTAAACCATCAGAGCGTTGAACATGAGAGTCCATCAGACTTTGATCTGCTTCTTCTTCCTCAGTGAGTACTCTCTATTCCTACACTCCTCTCTTTTCACTGCTGCATTTGTCTTCTTCATAGTTGACTTTATTAGTTACAGGAGACAGAATAAGAAGCAGTCTGTGGTGGGTGGACTCTTTCAAACGTGTTGGTTTCTGTGGTTAAACTAGACGTTCAGTGTTAAAATAGAATTGAGGAAACTGAACAGAGTACTTTGAAGCTGACTTTACCAGATAAAACTAAGATACAACTAATAAACCTAGATGTCACAGTTTACCATTTTAAGTTAAGTTGTTCAAGTATTCACTCATAATTCACCTTTTTCTGCATGCTGAATGTAGAAGTTGGATGTATTTTAGAATTCAGCAGACACCAACTTGTAAAAAGTTGAATAACGTTTCAGGCATGCAAATGCAAAATGCAAATTTTAGAGAATGAATGTAGGAAAGTATATAGAGATGTAGGATGTCTGTTATTGTTTTGTTTTGGATAATGTGAAACAAATCAGACTGAAAGATCTAAAAAAACACAGAATATAGCTCCTGATTATTTATCTATTTTCCACAGAACTGACAGATGGATTATCTTTTCATGAAGATATCGGTGTCTGTGAAGGAACTGAAGGAGAAAACATTGAAGTTGAATGCAGCTTTAAATTTTCTGGAAACAGGAAGGTCTTCTGTAGAAACGACTGTGAAGATGGAGACATTCTTTGTGAAACCACAGATGTCAGTGCTCAGTGTGGCAGATACAGCATTAAATCAGGTTTAAATAACGCTTTTTATGTGAGCATCACGAATTTGAGAAAGTCTGACTCTGGATCATACATATGTTGGTTGGATAGAGACTGGCCTCCAGATTCAACTGAGACGTTTGAGCTCAGAGTTAAAGAAGGTGAGTTTTTACTCTTACATCTTTGAAATATCTCAGTAAGTAAACATTTAGTTTAGAGCTGCATCTTTTCTTCATTGTGAACTCTAAAAATTCTTAATTTAAACCAACAGTTTGTCTGTAAATGATCAGATTAGTCGACATGTTGAAGTTAATTTGAATATTGTTGCAACAGACGGACAGAATAACTTTCACATTTATCTGTAGTAGAAAAAGTTATTTACTGTTTTTAGAGAATTTGTAATATTTGAGCTCATTTGAGAAGTTTCAGCACACAGTTGAAGACCTTTTTTTTTATTTCATTTTTTAAATAGTTTTTTAATATTTTCTTGTTATGAAGTTGTACCCCAGGTCACACAATATATATTTATAGAAATGTGTTTAATTGTGACTCTGAATGATATTTTCATGTTTATGTTAAAATGAAGCCTACATTTTGAAGTCAACGTGTGCTTCACAATAATAAGTTTAACAATCTCTGCTCCTTTAAAACTAACAGCTCGGGGCGCTGGTAGCCTAGTGGATAGAGAGCACGCCCCATGTAGGGAGGCTGTAGTTACTCCAAACTCTCTCTAAGGTTTATTTTTGGGCTTTTTATGCCTTTATTTGAGATGTTGGATAGACTCAGAGAGAGAGAGAGACAGAGAGAGAGAGAGAGAGAGAGAGTGTGGATGATATGCAGGAAAGGAGCCACAGGCTGGATTCAAACCCAGGCTGCTCGCTTGGAGGACAAAAGCCTCCGTACTAACCACTAGAATACCAGCCCCTCTCTCCCTGATTTCTGACTCTATCCACTGTCTCTAAATGAAGGCAAAAAAAACCCAAAAGATAAACCTTAAAAACCTCCAGCTCATCTGTAAATTATAAGATCGGCTCAGATCAAACAATTAAAAATGGTTTCACCAAACACGATGATCGACTGCTGCTTTGAGCTTTGTAAGAGCCAATATGCAAATTATTGATTAATACTAAATATCTAGTTAAAAATGATTAAAATCTAATAACAGTAATTTCATGTAAATTCATAACGTTTAAAATTGTTTTAAAGGCATAATTTAGTCATTTATAAATGATAAAAAGGTTATTGTTTATGTTTTTGGATGTTTATGTTATGACAGCACTGCGTAGTTAAAGTTGTGACGGATGTGACGTAAGCAGTTTGGAGTCCAATATTGATGGAAGCTACACAGTTTTTTGACCGTGCGTTAGACCGTTTGTGAAACCTGTATTTTATTTTAAAGTTTTTTCAGTAAACCTTTTAAAACGAAGGAAAGCTGTCCTGTCTTTTCGCTCGCGTTGCAAATACTGTGAGTTGACTCCAAAAAGTGGTACAGAGGATGAAAAAAGAGACGGAGTGCCACTATAAGCTTTATAGATGTTTTAACATTTTATACCTTTTTTTCAAATGTTTTTTTCCAGCTACAACGACCTCTAAACCAAACACGACCTCCACACTGACCACAGCGCAGACTGTGAGCTCCAGTTCAGGAAACATCACGACTTCACCACACTCGCCTCAGACAACAAAGAAATCTGAGCAGCACTCATCAGCTTCTGGTTCTGGTCCCACACGTAAAAACAATCTTAACAGATATTCTTCTTTATAATCTTCAGCATACAAACATTACAAAATGTGAAAATAATGGGGGCGCCTATAGCCTAGTGGCTAGCTGATGCGCCCAATTTACGGAGGCTGTGGTCCTCAGAGTGGGCGGTCCGGATTTGACCTGTGGCTCCTTGTCTTTCAAAAACCTTTAAAAAGATGTGAAAATAATGGCACCTCACATACTACAGGATTTTATAATCGTTATCATGCCTGGTGGTGGAACCCACCACCTCACTTGACCTCACGTATACAATGGAGCTGGTGGTTAAATTTGAGATTTGAATGCTTTGAGCAGAGACGGAAAAAACATAATAAATGAGTTTTTGGTGAAGAAATGTCAGATTCAGAAAATATGGATTGTCTGTTCTTCAGCGAAAGCTGGAGGTAAGATTTGAACTGTCAGATACATTCCAGGTGTCAGTCGTACCTGTTCAGGTTGTGTCTTGCTGCCAGTCGCCATTCCTACTCCTCCCTCGTCTCTCATGGTTATTGTAGTGACGCGTGACTTCCGCCAGAATCTTTCATTACGTAATCGTCAGGATTTGAAATCCTAAATATCAAACATGTTTAAAATAAATTGTGGCAGTTGCGATGCTCTCTGAGCAGATCAGGGAAGCTATGGTTGATTGGATCTTAATACCACTCACTCTAATCTGGGCAGAACCCCCCCCCCCCCCCATAGTCGGGAAGGGGGAATCCTGTAGTCTGAGCCAGGCTTTAGGGCCAGTGCACAAAAGAATTGACCCTTATAGTTATATTTCACAAATCATGAAGTGTAAAACAAACTTGTTTTTGTGCCAAAACAACCCCAGGTCTTCTGTTGTATTTGGGTCTGAGTCTTTTCATCCTCATCGTCATATTATCAGCCATCCTGCTGATGTTCTGCAGGAAGAGGGCCAGAGAACCCAAAGGTGAGGCTACAGGAAACACACATACACACGGAACAGGAAGTGGTCGACACCTTTAATTTACGATTTTAACAGAAAATATCTACATTATACTCCATTTATAACTAATAACTATAACTGTAACATTTTGAGTTGACTTATTAACGAGGTGTTTTTCAGGACCCCCTGTTCAAACAGAGTATGCTGAAATCCAAGAGGTGAGTCTGAGATAATCAGGGACTTTAACTTTTATTACTGTTTGAGAAAAACATACTGAAACAGTGTCTTTGTATTCTCCTCGTGCAGAACAACCGAGTGCATGAGGAGATCAGAGAGGGGCACAGATCTCCTGTTGTGGAAGTTTCAACAGTTTACACCTGTGCTAAATTTGCCAAACTGAACGGGGTTGAAACCACGGATGACTACAGCCTCCTAACTGCAGCAGCTTCTCACGACAAAGTAAGAAAAAACAGTAGAAAGATTTTAGATTAAATGTACTAAAATAAATTCACAGATTAACAACTTGAAGGCACAGCAGAGGAAATGTTATTTCTGTGGCAGATCAACAAGGAGATGTTAGTCAAACCTGCACCACCTTCATGTGGTTTTTGAAAAAATAAATAATATCCAGGAAGTGATCTGCTGCCAATTAAAGAAACAGGAACCAGGCCAGTTAATGTTCATATCTCTAACTTCCGTTGTTTTGTGGAGGAAGTCTTATAGGTCATAAAGATGTGGTTGCACATCTCTGATCTAACATGAAACTTGATTGAAATGGATCTATATATTAAGAGAGTATTTGTCAAAGATAAGTCTATTTCCAATGAGTGCTAAACAATAAAATGAACACAGAAGTGTCACAAACTGCAGTTCCACAAATGGCCACTAGAGGCCCCACAAGCATGTCAATTCTAACAGAGACCCATGTTGGACCCTGGTTGTGTATTGTGCTGTCAATAAACAAACAAAACTTTAGGATACAAAAAGCACACGGAAAAAAATGCACCAGATTTTAGTCACTAAATCATAATTTAAGTCAGAAAACTTTCCTCTTTCAGAGCTCTGAATAATATTAATAATTTAATCAAAAACATTCAGTTCTTTCAACTGTGACTTATCAAGGCGCCAGTGACTTAGTGGTTAGTTTGTACGCCCCATGTACAGAGGCTACAGTCCTCAAAGCGGGCGGCCCGGGTTCATACATGTCATCCCCCCCCCTCTCTCTCTCTCTCTCTCTCTCTCCCTCTCTCTCTCTCTCTCTCTGATTTCTGATTCTATCGACTGTCCTGTCTCTCTCAAAGGAAATTTTATAAAGTTATAAAACATCTGGCTGATAAATTTTCACCTTTATTTTCCTTCCAGATCGTCGATGACTCGAGTAAACTCAACTACTCTGAGGTGGATTTCTCCAACAGCCAAGCTGCCTCTCGTAACAGCGCCCCCTCTGGTGGAGCAAAAGATGATGTCATCTACTCCGTGCCCCGGGCAGAAGCTAGCTCAGAGAACACTTTGGCTCCTCTGTACTCTACCGTTACTTTAAATTAGCTTTAGCTTCAATGCTATCAGCGCAGCATTTATTCTCAGGTTACAGTTCAACAATTATCTGTTTTTCTTTTGGCAAGCTGTGATAGGTTAAGATTTTTATTAACAGAGCTGCATAAAAAAATAGCTTCAAGTCAGAGCTACTATTGCTATGGAAACAGTAAAGGTCCAATATGTAAGATGGACTGCAGTACCCATTTTGAACACCAGGTGTCAGAGTTACATATTGGTTATTTAAGTTGAGTTTTTTTTGTTTTTACAAGATATTTAGCATAAATGATTTTGTTAAATGTTTATATTTCTGAAGGCACAAGTTATACGTTACAGTTCAGTTATTGAGGGGCTAATTTTGGGTTAACAGAGACTTTGTCATCAAGGATTTTCATTGAGAACTTTGCTCAAACAAATTACAGTAATGTGCAGTAAAGTGTTCAGCAGGTGACAAACACGTTTCTGAAATGGAGGGTTAAATGTTCACGTTTGGTTTAATGTTAATGATGGAGGGACGACCAGTTTTACTGTTTATTCAAACTTAGTGCATTTTCCATCACCTCTATTTGTGCAGATAGTTATCAGTTTTAATGTTACTGGTAAATAAATAAAAAAGTCTGCAGGCAAAATTAAATGATTTCTCTCTCTGAATGATAAGACTCCAGGACTCTGAGATGGGTTTTTATTATTTCTGTGAACTAACATGGACTGCAGTATGAAGTATATACTTATATTCCACAACATAAATGATGTCCACCTCTTCAAGCTGTGAAACTGAGAAACTACTTACATGTTATAGAATAGAATAGAATAGAATTACTTTATTAATCCCAAACTGGGAAATTGTGGAGTTACAGCAGCAGGTTATCCAACACACAATGGCCCTCACTTATCAAACTTACGTACGGCAGAAAAATGGGTGTACGGTCATTTCCACGCAAAGTTCAGCACTTATCAATCTGGACGTGAGCGGAGGGTACGCTTAAATCCCACGCCAGGTCTCAGTTCGTGTACGCACGTTTTCAACTCAGTGTGGACTTGCGGTGCAACGAATCTGTCTGTGTCGGAGAATAATTAGATCACACTATAACAGTGCTTGTTCAGACGGATAGCTAGAGGTTCACAGATTTACTGTTAGATAAGATATCTCAAATGTATTTTATATTACGCTTCACCTCAAACGATCTCTGTAGGCTACATTGCCTTTTAAATAATGTTGAGCAGCGCGAGCTGTCAGGTGATTTCTTTAATTGTGTGTTTTATTTGATGAATTTTTGTTTGTTTAATCGATTTACTTTAAAGATTAAAGATTAGAGAGGCTCTGCTGGACTATGGAGGGTGTGTGTCTGCCTCAGATGTTTATGGTGCAGGAAGAACGCCACAACAGCCGGAGTTGCTCTCACTCTGGATCTCTTTCCTTTTTTTTTTTATTCTTCAGCTCAGGAGAGATTCCTTTTTCTTTTTAAGAGTATTTTTACATAACATCCTGAAATCATATCAATTAAATACATTTTTAGCACAAGTGATCATATAGTGGAATTTTACTTTGTCTTTGAGTACCAAATAAGAGCATTTTCAATTTTTATCTGTATATAAACATACCAAAATCATTTTAACACATAACCGTCAATGAAGTGCATTTTATAGCTTTTTACAATTAACACAAACAACATGAATTTACAGTTCACATTTTATGTAAAACTAATTTAACCATGCCTACCTGGTGTATAATACAAAAGCACACAATCAGCATTGATATGCAACTGCAAGGACTCACATCTGTATAACACAAAAACACGCACACAAGAGCATTAACGTGAGCATCACGGCCACGAGGAAGCAGCTAACTGGTAAGCTAACTAGCATTAGCTCGGTATGTAAACAAACTGAAACTCGTAAAATAAAATAAACATTTCTACACATAAATGTCCGAAACTCTAACAGTACATTCTAAACGGGTTCATGGACAAAATACATGTTACCTAAAGTTTTTGGAACAGTTTTAAACCATTAAACAGAGATATGTTGGTCGCAGCACTTAACACACACACCCACCTTCAGCTCAGGAGAGATTCCTTTGCTGAGGTACGTACGGTGGCCAGCTAGGAGCCCTACAGTTGCGCTATTAGACCACCAGGCGGCAACAAAGTAACATAAATATGACAGACACATTAATTTTGTAGAAATTCAAAAGAGGTTCATTCTAACTCTGTTACATCAGGACCTTCTTTTATGTAAGTGTTAAATTCTTATGTTTGGAAAGAAGGCTAATCGGATGAGAAGTGCACATTGCACAGCGTTTGATCAAACACTTTATTCATGTGATGCAGGACGTTTCAGGTTTCTCTTCTCTTTTAAAGTATCATTAATGGCGAGCTGCCAGTGCAGCCGACGTTATCCGACACAGATGCAGGTTCGCCTGCACCACTTGTGCCTGATATTGAGGCTGAACCGATGAAAGAAGCCACTCGCTCCACGATCTGGGATAATTTCAGGTAGGGTCCGGCTGGCGTCCTCTGGTCTGCTCCGGGAGCTGCTTCTTTTAAGACCCACAACACTAGGATACATTGTAGAGATCGTTTGGTCTGACCAGGTTTTTTAAACTAAAAGTATAAAAAAATATATATATTATAGCCTATATTATTTACGTTACATATCACGGATGTTAAATTAAATATTAAAAACTCCAGCTGAGTTTTTTATATTTTAATTAAATATTTGTAATATTTAAAACCATCCCTGTTGAGATTTCCATGCAGGCGCATTTCTTCTGAAGCTCGCTAATCCTACATTTCAGACTGCCAAACAACATAATGTTATTCCTCTTTACTTTTCTCTGTTATGGTGTCACTCAGGTCATATCTCGTTTCTCTTCTTTGCCGTATTAAGTATATCCATGCCGTAAACTCTGGGGGACAGCTGATCCGTGAATAAATAGGGGCGTGGTATTTAAATGACGATCGTTTCCAGCCGCCACACTTATCAACACCCGGTCACGTTTCATAGGTCCCACGTGGACTCTGTCGTATGGGGATTTCTACACCCAAATCTGCGCTGGTCTCTACACCAGATTGATAAGTGAGGGCCAATATGAGTAAAAAAAACACAATGTTAGCAAATCTAAACATAATATAATATTAAATACAAAGTAAATAAGCACTAAAAATATCAAAACGAAGAATGTGACTATATACAACCAGGATTTAACTAAGCATTACTAGTCTTAAATAGGAAGATTAAATGTAAATGTGCAAAAATAGAGTTATAAATGGACAGTATTGACATAAGTTAAAGTGCATGAGTGTAGACATATTATAAACAGAAACTATACAATATAACAGGGAGTAGACAGCCAAATGAAGTGAACATGAGTGCAGGAATCATTTGTAAATTTAACATGTGCAGAACAGATGACAGTATGGAGAGACAGATATTATCATGATGACAGTTCTCTGCTCGCATGAGGTGAGCTGTTGTACAGAGTTATGGCCTTCGGTAAGAAAGATTTCTTGTGTCTGTCCTTGTGACAGCAGAGTTGTATCAGTCTGTTGGAGAAGCTGCTCCGCTGTTTGTCCAGTAGGGTGTGCAAAGGGTGATCAGGATTATCCATAATGGATAACAGTTTGTTAAGAGTCCTCCTCTCTGTCACCACTACAAAAGAGTCCAGCTTGCAGCTTGTCACAGAGCAGGCCTTCTTAATGAGTTTGTCCAGTCTCTTAGTGTCACCAGCTCCAATGCTGCTCCCCCAGCAGACCACAGCAGAGAACAGTGCACTGGCCACAACAGACTGATAGAAGATCTCCAACATCTTGCTGCACACGTTGAAGGATCTCAGCTTCCTCAGAAAGTAGAGTCGGCTCATCCCCTTCTTGTACACAGCCTGAGTGTTGGCCTTCCAGTTCAGTTTGTTGTCTATGTTGACACCCAGGTACTTGTACTCCTCCACCACAGACACATCCTCTCCCAGGATGCACAGCGGTGGTGGCTCTGTCCTCTTCCTTCTGAAGTCGATCACCATCTCCCTGGTCTTATCCACGTTCAGAATCAGGTGATTTCTTCCTGTCCACTCCACAAAGTTATCCACCAGCTCTCTGTACTCCCCCTCTTGCCCATCATTTATACACCCCACCACCGCAGAGTCATCAGAAAACATCTGCAAGTGGCATGACCTGGAGTTGTACTGAAAGTCAGAGGTGTACAAGGTGAAAAGGAAAGGAGACAGCACAGTCCCCTGTGGAACTCCTGTACCGCTCTCCACCATTCCAGACTGAACACTGCCAAGTCGGACAAACTGTGGTCTTTCTGTCAGGTAGTCAGTAATCCAGGAGATGATGGACGAGTCCACACCCATCAACTGCAGCTTCTCTTCCAGCAGTTGTGGCTGGATGGTGTTGAATGCACTGGAGAAATCAAAAAAGGTGATTCTCACAGTGCAGCCGTTTCCCTCCAGGTGTGAGTGAGCACGCTGCAGCAGCTAGATGATGGCATCGTCCACTCCCAGGTGTGGCTGGTAGGCAAATTGTAGAGGGTCAAGGGATGGTTTCACCTGCGGCCTGAGGTGGGTCAAGACGAGCCTCTCCAACACTTTCATCACATGAGATGTGAGAGCCACTGGTTGATAGTCCTTGAGATCAGATGGTGTCGTCTTCTTTGGGACCGGGACCAAGCAGGTCGTTTTCCACAGCACCGGTATCCTCTCCTGGCTCAGACTCAGGTTGAAGAGGTGTTGCAGAATCTCAGACAGTTGTCTGAACCCTTGGGCTGATGCCGTCTGGGCCTGGAGCCTTGCTAATGTGTAGTTTCTCCAGTTGTCTCTTAACCTGGCCAGTTGTTAGAGTCGGGGGGGGGGGGGGGGGGGGGGGGGATGGAGTAATTCACCTCAGAGGGGGAAGTGCACTCCTGTGGTGCAGGGCCAGAGTCCAAAGAGTTCACCATGGGGGGTTGGGGGGAAGGAAGAAAATACAAAGGGAGGCTGGAAGGTGTGAAGGACAGGGTGTTGTTTGAGGTGGGAGAGGCAGATGAAGGCTGTGAACTAAACCGGTTGAAGAACAGGTTTAGTTCATTCTCCAGGCTGCCAGAATGTTGTTTTTCTCTCCCCTTGAAACCAGTGATTTCCCTCATTCCAGTCCACACATCCCTCACGTTGTTCTGATGGAAGCTTTCTCCTGTATGAGTCCTTACACTCCCTCAGCTTTTCCCTCAGATCATGCTGTATCCTTTTCAGCTCCTCCCTGTTTCCAGACCTGAAGGCTTGTTTCTTTTTGTTGAGAAGGGCTTTCAGGTCACTGGTGATTCCAGGGTTTGTTGTTAGGAAAACAGCGTACAGTCCAGGCCGGTGAAGCAGTGTTTTCACAGAATTTAATGTATTCTGTGATGCAGTCAGTCATGCTGTTAATGTCCTCTCCATGTGGCTCGCAGAGTACATCCCAGTCTGTGGACTCAAAGCAGTCCTGCAGTGCCTCATTGCTCTCCTGTGTCCACCTCCTAACAGTCCTTGTGGTCACAGGCTGCCTTTGGACCAGGGGGATATACTCTGGTGTCAGTAGGACCAGGTTGTGGTCTGATCTGCCCAGGGGGGGAAGGGCAGTGGTACTGTATGCTTCCTTAACGTTAGCATACAGAAGGTCCAGTGTTTTATTTTCTCTAGTTGGACAGTTAACATATTGATGAAAAGTGTTTTGTCCATTTTTACATGATTAAAGTCCCCGGTAATGGCTACAAAAGCATTTGGATGCTTAGTTTGAGGCTGTGAAACAGTAGAGTGAAGTGCATCACTCGCAGACTCGGCATCAGCTGACGGTGGGATGTAAACAGCTATAACAATGGCGCACGTGAATTCCCTGGGCAGGTAATATGGGCGCATTCCAACAGCTAACAGTTCAATGTCCGGGCTGCAGAGACGTTCCTTCACACTAACATGGCCAGGATTACACCATCTCTCACTCACATACAGTGCCATCCCTCCACCTTTCTTCTTACCGCTCTTAATAACGTCCCTGTCAGCCCGAAAAGTCCTGAAGCCGGGCACCGCCACGCTGTGGTCCGGGATGTCCGAGTGCAGCCATGTTTCCGTGAAGCACATAATACTGCACTGGCGGTATTCCCACTGGTGCCGGACAAGCGCGTCGAGTTCGTCCGTCTTATTGCCCAAAGACCTCACGTTCCCCATAATCACCGCTGGTACAGAAGGCTTATGTTTTCTCTTCTTAGCTCTCCTCTTAGCTCCAGCTCTGCAACCCCGGCGTCGCCTCCTCAGCTCCTCCGGAATTACAGCTCCGGGCAGTAGCACCTTGGAGAACGCCATCAGCTGATCGCGTGTGTAAACAATGCCCTCACTCAGCTGTGCGTTGCTCTCCGTTACAAAGAATGTCCAAAGTAACAGAAAAACAGCGCAAAAAGTTCAAAGAGAGAAAGTAGCCATTTCCACACAATAGATTAAACTAATACTGAATGACTGTGATCTTAAAACACTTAGGTAACATTCAAATAAGCAGAGAGTACAGTATGTTCTTCTTCTTCTCTCTAGTCCCTCACACAAACAACTTTTATACACAAGGGGAGGAGCCGGCCGTCCCGTCCATGTAAACACGGCTCAGACAACAACACAGACAGCGGGACTCGAGCTTCTCCCTCATTGTAGACAGTCATGACTCAGAGAGACATTTATACAGGATATACTTTCTGCTATATTTATGTGTAAAATGTTTGCACATTCTGCCTTTAAACCACAAACTTTGATCTTTTGATGAGGAAGACCCTCAGCTGAATGTTTTGTTTTATTCAGTAAGATCATGTGTTTATGTTTTGTGTAATAAGAGGATCTTGTAGTGCACAATGTTAAAACTCCTGTTGTTTTGGACACATGTCACTGAATGTCAATGAAAGAATTCTTGAAAAATAACCAGCCATGTAGTCATGTGTAGGGGTTGTGTTAGTGGGAGGGGAGGGGGTGTTTAGATATATCATGCATGTTATGTGTTTTATATTGAAAGCCTCTTCAGGGACAGGCATTGGAAATTAGCATGAGCTATAAATGCTGTGGTGCAGTGCATTGGAAAGTAGTTGTTCAGTTCTCCATGTATACTGCACCTGTCACTGGCAAATAAAGCAAGAAAAAAATAACAACAGAAAACTTTGATGCTAACTTAAGTCCCTTTCAGCTCGATCATTTTGTCATCAGTGCTCATTTGGAGTTGCACTTGATTCCGTTGCACCGATAGAAATAAAGATAATAAAATAAAACCCACCAATCAATTGAGGCAGACACCTTGAGCTGCACAGATTTGCATCATCAACACGGCCAGCGTGGCAGCTTTTGACGGACAGGTCATAAAATAAAAACACACACACATCAAAAGAAATGTGTTTTCATGCTGTTCATCAACTATTCTTTTTCTTTGTTTGCTCTCCAGGTCGGCCAGGCGGCGTATTCAGCTTCTAAAGGCGGCATCGTTGGAATGACTCTCCCCATCGCTCGAGATCTGGCACCCATGGGCATCAGGGTCGTCACCATAGCACCTGGTTAGTCTACGTGCTGAAAGTCCAGATTTTTACAGGAGGATTGTCTCTGGCCCCTAAGAGGTGTAAAGTCCTCCGTTAAATACAGTTGTCATGGTTTCGTTTTGAAAGGCGGGATAGCTCGGAGGATGAGGAGGGGCGGAGGGTTTCACCGGCTGTTTGGCGTCTGGAGTGTGTTCTCTGCGTGATCGATCACGTCTCTTAGAAATGTATGATGACTTTGAGTTAAACTCCTGCTTTTGTTTCTCCATCAGCTGAGATCGTTTCATCCGTCCATCTTTAAGAGAGTGCTGTTTAAATGTCTTGTGCTGTAATTGACAATCTCACCACTTGGTGTCACTGTTGTTATTTAACACTAGCTGCAGATGAAGGATGAAGGCTTTTAGTTCATGATGCTTTGTCATTCTTTACAGTTTCCTCACTGTGGATGAACAGTAGTTAATTTTCAAGCTTTTCAATGATCGGTCACAGGAAGTTAAAACGGCACATCTGGAACAAAACTGTCCTCGGCTCCAGCTGTGATCACCTGTGGCCTGCTCTGTGTTTAAATGACTGTCTCTTTCTCCCTCCAGGTCTGTTCTCCACCCCCCTCCTGGCCGGTCTTCCAGAGAAGGTCCGCTCCTTTCTCGCCCGACAGGTGCCCTTCCCCTCACGCCTGGGAGACCCCGCTGAGTTTGCTCACCTGGTGACGTCACTGGCTGAAAACCCCATGATTAACGGAGAGGTCATCAGACTGGACGGAGCCATTCGCATGCAGCCCTGAGACAGACGCTGTGTGTGTGTGTGTGTGTGTGTGTGTGTGTGTGTGTGTGTGTGTGTGTGTGTGTGTGTGTGTCTGGTTGTTAAGGCTGTTTACAGTAAATAAACACTGTAATCTCATCTCATCTCATCATCAACAAGCATTTGATAAAGTTTGTGTAAGAATGTGTCTGAGATTGTGTACAAATGAGACTGTATATCATTCAGAGCATTGCAGGACTGTCTGCACTCCACTTTGGTTGTTTTGTAACTAAACCTGATTATAATAAACCTCAGATGGGTTTCATGATCCACTTTGGTTTTTCTTGATTTATTTCTTTGAAAGTTGAACCACAGCCACCACATGGCAGAAAGAGATAAACTATGACAGAGAGAAAACTTAAAAAAGAACACCAAGATATAAGATTTAAGATATCAAAAGAAGGATCTGAATGCATCAAAGGTTTAAATGTATTTAATAACTGAGATACAGTTGTATTAAGAATGAATCTTTGAATACATGACTCATATTTTTTTCTTGAAACAAAAGGAAAGATCACAAAAAGCTGTATTTGTCACAAAGTCAACTTTTTTCAAAATCCATTTCAAACACAGAACCAAACAGAGGAAACCTGTTTTACGAGCGATGGAGGAGCCGGTTCTCAGCGTGTTTGTTTGGGATGATGGAGAAGTTGTGATGTTACAAACTACAAAGTGACCGATCAAGACTCCATCAAAAGTAGGAGGATACATAATCAAGAAAAGAAATCTGTTTACATTTGGAAGAAAATCCTCTTGAATAGATTCAACAGATTTACTTGTAAGACAAATGGAACAATCACAGTGAGCTGTGTTTGGCTCAAAGCTACCATTTTGAAAAATCCAATTCAAACCCAGAACCAAACAGAGAAAAGCCTGTTTTACGCCCAAAGGAGAAGCCAGTTCCCAAGAACTTTGCTTCTACACCCGACTTTCCTATTCCAACTCCAGTGTCTGCTGACAGGCCGAGTGTAGCTGTGGCAGCACCATCATCAGCAGAGGCTGAGACACTGATCACTTCTGCTTTGGCCACGGCTCTGACATTATCCTCGGACACTTCGGCTCCAATTCCGACATTGGGCCCTCTTAACTCTGCATCGCCTTCTCTCACCTGGAACATTCCTGCACCAACGTATCCTCCTGTCCATTTTCATTTTTCACATCGCCTTCAGCTTGGTAGGGACCAGTTACATATCCTTTAGGAAGATCATGTGTGCCAACCTTTAGATCCTTTTTCACAACTGTATGGATTATAAACAAAAAGACACAACATGTGATCTGACGTAAAACTTTAAATGATGTAACCAGTGGTAAGAAAAGATAGAATAGTCTGTGAGTGGAGAGGATTTTAAGAAAAGGCTATAATTTTGTAAGATGTATTCTTCTCGCTGCTCCTTTCCGTACATGGAATGGGATAAACAATCGTTTTTTTTTTCTGTTGTGTGTTTTAACATGTACCGAACAAATAAAAAAAAATGAAATAGTTTTAATATCTGAGGAAAATATGTTGCACCAAATTGTAGTGGTGAAGGGCTCGTTCTAGGCACATCACGTAGCCTAGGTGCAGGGCGATAGAGAGAGAAGAAGACATGCCCACACACTTGCTCTAACACCACATCCATGTCCAGAGGTCTTCAGGTGATCATTTTTTGAAACATGGGGAGGGCAAAGCCCAAATATATAGATTTGCACTATGATGACAGGAGAGGTCAAACATACAAAACGTAGCACTGTAAAACACATCCATAACAATCATCTTTCATCAACAATCATCAACAATCATCAACATCAAAGACAAATCCCAAAACCATACAGCATCCATACATTCAAGATTTAGAGGATAGAAGCAGACCAGCAGAAATCACATCTGTTTAATTTCAGTTTAAGGTGTTTTTATTTATTATTATTTTAAAGATATTTATACAGATGTGTATTAACATAGTAAATAATGTAGCCTATTTAAAACAACATTTTAACAAGTAGCTTAATGCCTCATCAGTTTCAATAATTATCACTACCAAACATATGTTTTATTTAGGCCTATCACTATTTTAGAGTAATCATGAGAACGACATCAAACGTATCATCTAAAAATAATTTTTAGGAAACCGTTTCAAATCCTACCAATGGGCCTTACTTCTGATTGATTACCCTGTTTGAAGTATTTGACAATTTAAGGACTCGGACGCTGCTGTGCTGAACAAAGAGGAACTGAGAAGTGAAGAAACACTTGATTGAACACAAAGTGTTTCGTCCTCAGAAGACCACAAGATGCTGTCAAACCCTACAGTCAAATTTCTCTTCAGACCACAGACTGTAAAAACAGACAGTACACCCTGACGGTGTTGATACTGTGGATACAACTGGCTGTTATCTCAGGTCCAGTTCACTTTATAATCTTCCTCACGCTGCGGTCCACAGTAAGTATGATTTATTTGTTTCTGAAAATCTTAATGTTGATTTCAGGTCGATGGCATTTCTGTTTAGCTAGATATTCGTGTTGTGTATCAAACTTTAACTTTGTAGTTACTTTTTGTTAACTGCAGTTAGTTATTGTTGACTTTAAAAGCTGTGAGCATACCGTTAGCTTTCTGCATTTTATCCACGCCGAGCGGTTTGAAATATCTCCCGTTGCTAGGCAACAGAGACCGTTAGTAGAACCGAGTGGTAGTGATGTGTCCAGGTATTAGTCTGACCTTCAGGCACTAACAGGTAAACGTATCATTCTCATAGATATTTGAAGCACTTATTAGATTTTATTACTTCATGCTTTTCGAGAGGTCAACAAACATGAATTTATCAACTCGACACACAATGTGAAAGAAAAGATGAAAGTTGATTTAGGATACTTACTCTCATCGTCAGAGTCTGCAAGAAAGAAAAGGTACACTTTATAATTTGCTCATTTAGGGAAAGTATTTATTCTTTTAAAGCCCATAAAATGCACAATTCCTCCATTCATTGTTAAAACAATAAAATTATAAATGTGACATTTTAATTTTATTATACACAAGTAAACATAAACTTCACACAGCTGTAAGTTTCACCTCATAGGTCACTGAAGTTAGAGAATAACTTTTTGTAGATTTTTAATGTACGAGTATGAACTTGAGTGATGTTTACTCACCTGACATCTTCAGATCTAAAGAAGTCAGAAATAAAAAGAGGGGGTATGAGATTAAGAAGAACTCAAGTTGAATAATAGTCTTGCAGTGGTTATTGTGTCAAACTGACAGAGAAGTATCAGATAATATCATATAATGTAGGCACATAAAATTAAAACATATTATATTAATCATTAGGATGTCAGAGAAATTAACAAGAATTTCTAATAGCACTGAAACACCCTGCACCTTTACCACACATCTTTACATTTCTGTTTAAAACCTCACATGCTGAATTTCATACCTGAATGTAGTTTCTTGATCCACAGGAGATATCTTGCGCTGCTTGCTCTCAGCTCAACTGCTGGACTGCTTTCATTTATCGGTTTAAATAGTAAGAAGCAGTGACTAAAAACCAAAGTGAAAACATGAAACTAACATCAACCACAGCTCAGTGACAACGGTCAACAGGAAGGGAGGTGTTTGTGGTAGATTCTATGAAGTACCGGTACTCTAAATCATTTTTCTTTTCTTTTTTTTTCTTTTTCTTTTTTTGTAATCGTTTATTCGTGTCCAAGATTTTCATGTGCTCACACATCTTTAAAATGACCCTTTCAGAAGTTTGATTCTAGAAAAATGTAGTAAAAGTCAATCTTGTTTATCAGGAGTCCAGGGCCGTAACCATGTCAACCATCTTTATCTGCATCCTTATGACAAACTTTGCATGATGTTTATCAGCTGGGCATTTACAGAAATCCCCCCAGTTACAGGAAACAAAATGTGAAAGCAAACCCCTTTTTTTCTTCTCTTGCTGCAGTGGTAGTAAAGTAGAGCTGGAGTTGTGTTAGAATTAGGGGTGTGAACAGTTACAAAAAATTGTAAAAGGTTACACAACGTCATTTTTTCCGTGTACACGGTTAACCATGAAAAAAGAAAAGCAAAGTGGACTTCAATCGCGCTATACAACCAATGGAGGGTGCGGCCGCTTTTCAGAAAGATTCCTCCGCATCACTGCCGCCACTCCAAGTTGTCAGACAGATACAATTGTGCTTTCTAAAGTAGGCTGTATAAGTAACACAGAAAACTTGCCATAGAATTTGTAAAAACAAATACCTGTATAGGCCTATAACAAGGCTATGATAAAACAACTACCATGATGAGTATTACATTTTTTAAAAGGACAAGAGACAAAGGATTTCTGCGTTAGGGCGCGGTCTCACTGGCCATCCGTACCGTGCCCAAGCACGCTTCAAAGCTAAAGTCCAGTTCGTTTGACCAGTGTGACGCTCCGTATCGTGCTCAGGCACTTTGGCACACTTGGGAGAGGTGTGCTTCGGCACGGTACACTTCATGCACGAGCACAAGCACGTGGGTACACAACGCTGACAGCCTTCATTATGGAGAAATCCAGAGTTTCATGTCTGTATCTGACTAACATATGACTCAATATAAGACACAAAGTAGCTGTCGTGTTCTCTGTGAGAGACCCCTACCCGAGGTAGAACAAAACACAACCATATCTTTTCATAACTTGAACATGTCTAGTTCATGAAACGGATTGTTGTATACAAATATTTTACTGAAAAATAACTTTTTTTGGATGTTTTATGCATCTTACCAAAGAACGAAAATAGGTCAAATTAGGGCTTCTCCAAAAGGGACAGCTCTAGCCTTATCACATGTATCTCTGGGAATCAGAATCAGAAATTCACCACATTTGGACAGGATGTTCACGGATAGTTATTAGTTACAATTATGCAAAGTTTTTATCAATACCATTTTCAATTTTTGAATTTTTCACAATTCTGGTCCTGGATGCTCTGGATTTGTTTGGACCAGAGCAGGTCTCCCAAACACATGAACACCCACAAAGACATAAAACAAGTTTTGTAATTGGCTTGGCTGTTTAGTGATGAAGCTAAGTGAGTCTGTTCTTTCTCCAAAGAAGTCCCCGTGCTGCATGTTTCAGTGTATTTGAAGGTACAACAAACATGACTGAGCAGAAACTCATCAAATAAATAAAACATTGATGCAGCTTCAAGTTTTCATATCAACTCATCCACAAAGCTGCAGGTTACAGTCTCTGTAGTGGGGCGTATGAAGAGGGGAGGGGTGTGTTTTGTGTTTGGAGGAGGGACTCTGTCATTTAGAAAAGTGAGAACAAGTTCCTCGTTGTCCAGTGAAAACGGAACAAGAGCATCTTAAACCATCAGAGCGTTGAACATGAGAGTCCATCAGACTTTGATCTGCTTCTTCTTCCTCAGTGAGTACTCTCTATTCCTACACTCCTCCCTTTTCACTGCTGCATTTGTCTTCTTCATAGTTGACTTTATTAGTTACAGGAGACAGAATAAGAAGCAGTCTGTGGTGGGTGGACTCTTTCAAACATGTTGGTTTCTGTGGTTAAACTAGACGTTCAGTGTTGAAATAGAATTGAGGAAACTGAACAGAGTACTTTGAAGCTGACTTTACCAGATAAAACTAAGATACAACTAATAAACCTAGATGTCATAGTTTACCATTTTAAGTTAAGTTGTTCAAGTATTCACTCATAATTCACCTTTTTCTGCATGCTGAATGTAGAAGTTGGATGTATTTTAGAATTCAGCAGACACCAACTTGTAAAAAGTTGAATGACGTTTCAGTCATGCAAATGCAAAATGCAAATTTTAGAGAATAAATGTAGGGAAGTAAAAAGGATGTCTGTTATTGTTTTGTTTTGAATAATGTGAAACAAATCAGACTGAAAGATCTAAAAAAAAAAAAACAGAATATAGCTCCTGATTATTTATCTATTTTCCACAGAACTGACGGATGGATTCTCTTTTCATCAAGATATCGGTGTCCATGAAGGAACTGAAGGAGGAAACATTGAAGTTGGATGCAGCTTTAAATTTTCTGGAAGAAGGAAGGTCTTCTGTAGAAACGACTGTAAAGATGGAGACATTCTTTGTGAAACCACAGATGTCAGTGCTCAGTGTGGCAGATACAGCATTGAAATAATAAGAAATGAACTATTCTCCACAGTTTTTTATGTGAAAATCACAAATTTGAGAAAGTCTGACTCTGGATCATACACATGTTGGTTGGATAGATACTGGCCTCAAGATTCAAGTGAGACTTTTGAGCTCAGAGTTAAAGAAGGTGAGTTTTTACTCTTCATGGACTTCTTTACTTCGTTAAACTATCCCAATATTTAAGTTTAAGTAAAAAATATTGTGTAGAACTGCACAATTAAAAATTCACACCTTATCTGTAAATGATCAGATTAGTCGACACGTTGAAGTTAATTTGAATATTGTTGCAACAGACAGACAGAATAACTTTCACATTTATCTGTAGTAGAAAAAGTTATTTACGGTTTTAATGAATTTGTAATATTTGAGCTCATTTGAGAAGTTTCAACACACAGTTGAAGACCTTTTCTTTATTTTTTATTTCATTTATTTTTTTTTAAATAGTTTTTTAATCTTTTGTTGTTATGCAGTTATAACCCAGGTCACAGAATATATATTTATAGAAATGTGTTTAATTGTGACTCTGAATGATATTTTCATGTTCATGTTAAAATGTAGCCTACATTTTGAAGTCAACGTGTGCTACACAATAATAAGTTTAACAATCTCTGCTCCTTTAAAACTAACAGCTCGGGGCGCTGGTAGCCTAGTGGATAGAGAGCACGCCCCATGTAGGGAGGCTGTAGTTACTCCAAACTCTCTCTAAGGTTTATTTTTGGGCTTTTTATGCCTTTATTTGAGACGTTGGATAGAGTCAGAAAACAGAGAGAGAGAGAGAGAGAGAGAGAGAGAGAGAGAGAGAGAGAGAGAGAGAGAGAGATAGAGCGAGAGAGAGAGAGAGAGTGTGTGGATGACATGCAGGAAAGGAGCCACAGGCTGGATTCAAACCCAGGCTGCTCGCTTGGAGGACAAAAGCCTCCGTACTAACCACTAGAATACCAGCCCCTCTCTCCCTGATTTCTGACTCTATCCACTGTCTCTAAATGAAGGCAAAAAAACCCCAAAAATAAACCTTAAAAACCTCCAGCTCATCTGTAAATTATAAGATCGGCTCAGATCAAACAATTGAAAATGTTTTCACCAAACACGATGATCGACTGCTGCTTTGAGCTTTATTGGTGTCAGATTTAATTTGTACCTTTTATTTAAATTGTATATTTTCAGCAACAACTAACTCTAAACCAAACACGACCTCCACACTGACCACAGCGCAGACTGTGAGCATCAGATCAGGAAACATCACGACTTCACCACACTCATCTGAGACAACCGAGAAATATGAACAGGGCACATCAGCTTCTGGTTCAGGTACATTAAAAAAATGATAAGTAAAAATATAGTTTAGAGCTGCATAATTTCTTCATTGTGAACTATCAAAATTCTCAATTTATACCACCATCTTATCTGTAAATGATCAGATTAGTGGACATTTTGAAGTTATTCTCAGACTTTAAGTATTTTTCTTCTCCCTGCAGATTTCTTGTGTAGTTGTTTATGTAAGTTGTTTTTAGTCTGCACATGCTCATACTGTGCTAATGTAAGTACATACACATGTCAAACTTACATTCATTGTTGGACTTGACTTGGAATATCTTTTAAAATGAAGCAGGAAATTAAAAAAAACAATCATGTTCCTCAGGCTTTAAGCTGCTTGTGCGTCTGATCCTGGTCTTCATATTTATTGTATCATCAGCAGCTGTGCTGATAGTCTGCAGGAGGAGGACCACAACACCTGAAGGTGAGATGTTAACATCATCTAAAACTCACCACACTCACAAAGTAGCCAGCATCCTGGTCTGATGGAGAAAAACACAACTCAGCTCTCTGAAGGAAAGAGGCTCCACAAAATGCAACAAGTGGTCCTGATCTTCTGAATTATGTTTTTCAGAATCCCATGTGGAACTAGACTACGTAAATATCAACCATGTGAGTGTCTGAGAAGATTGTTGAATTGTGAACTTCATTAAAGATGGTAAAAACATCAGACATCAATACAAACTAAACCCTTCTTTCTTCTTCTTCTGCAGGACGATCAAGAGCATGACGAGATTGGAGAGGAGGACAGACAGAGTGGACTTCCTCCTGTGGAAACATCTACACTTTAAAATTCATGTTGCAGCGAGTCCAGAGCAGAACTATTTTTTTAAACACATTTTGGTTGAAAGATAACATCTTCATTGCAGAGCAGAGATAAGATCGTGCAAATGTGGTTGACAATCTAAAAAAGAAGAAGTTGTTTCCTCTTCTTTAAGTTTAACTTCAAGTTCTCAGAAACCTGTGTGATGAAAACAGGAAACAGGCGATGTTGTGCTCATGTCTGTAAAAAGTGTGTATCTGGACTTTAAACCACAAACTTTGACCTTTTGATGAAGAAGACCCTCAGCTGAATATTTTGTTTTATTCAGTAAGATCATGTTTTTATGTTTTGTGTAATAAGAGGATCTTGAAGTGCACACTGTTGAATTCCTGAAGTTTTGGACACATGTCACTGAATCTCAATGAAACAGAAAACGTTGATGCTAACTTAAGTCCCGTATAGATCGATCATTTTGTCATCAGTGCTCATTTGGAGCTGCACTTGATTCTGTTGCCCCGATAGAAATAAAGATAATAAATAGTTTGGGCCAGAATTTCAATTCTGTGGTCATTGTCTGACTAAAATGTGTTGATGATTGATTTGAGATATAGCCAGGGTGCCAAATCCAAGATGGCTGCCGGCGCCATGTTGGAAAATTAACTTTTGAACCTGAGCACCTAGAATCGTGTAAGAAGACACTTTTTTTTGTGTAAGCCAACCATGAGGATTCAGACTCTGACCTCAGTTTGATGTTATGACATCATTTTGACACAGAAATCTAAGAAAGCTGCCGTCCAGTAGAGTGAAAATGTAAGTTTGGAATGGGAAGGTAAGATGTGGTGTTTGAGGTGTGCCATTTGTACAGTATGTAAAGAAGCAAAATAACAATGATAAACTATAGCTATTGTAATTAAGAATCCATGCCAACCAAACATGTATGGTTTAGTAACAGCAATTCATGTTTCAGGGGTCTTTTCATAATTATGTTCAGTTCTCAAGTATAACTCAATGCAACACATTAAAACAACATGAAGTTATTTCTTCTTAGTTTGCTTTTGTTTACTTGTCAACAGACTATGTACATTTTTCTTTTTAAGTCTTTTATCTTTAATCATTACTTTCTTTCAATACAGAGACGTTGTGTTATAGTTTTGTCTTTTTCTAGTTTGGTTTTTCGATGTTTAGTGTTTCATGATTTAGTTTGTAGTTGTCCTCTGTGTTTCTTGTATTCCTGTCTGTGTGATTGCCCTGATTGTCCTCACCTGTGACTTGTTAGTCTCACCTGTGTCTGATTCCCCTGTGTATTTAGTCTCTGTGTTTCTGCCCTTCCGTGTCAGTTCATTGTTGCATGTATGTTGTAGGTGTCATATGTGAGTTTACTCGTGGCTACTTGTTTTCTTGTGTTTGGCTTTCTGAAGTGAGTTTTTGTTTAATTAAATAATTTTTGGTTCTGCATCTGGGTCCTCCTCTTGGATTTCTCAAACCGTAACACATTGTTTATTGTTCCTGTTCTGTAAAAAAAAAAGGGAGGTAACTCTTTTAACTTTGTGCTGTGCTCATATTATTTTTTTATCCCCAATAAAAAAGATTAATCTAAAAAAGAAACTGGTTGAAGAGGAGGAGAATATGTGCCCTTTAAGCTGTATGTAAGATATCTACTGACTGAGATGATAAAGTGACCTCACTATATAATCAGACATTAAGGAAACATGCTATGTTGAAGTGCTGGCTTCTCTGACAACAATGCAGCAGCCAGTATGTCCTCCTTCTAACTTTAGATTCTGCTCCTGGATGCTCTGGATTTGTTTGGACCAGAGCAGGTCTCCCAAACACATGAACACCCACAAAGACATAAAACAAGTTTTGTAATTGGCTTGGCTGTTTAGTGATGAAGCTAAGTGAGTCTGTTCTTTCTCCAAAGAAGTCCCCGTGCTGCATGTTTCAGTGTATTTGAAGGTACAACAAACATGACTGAGCAGAAACTCATCAAATAAATAAAACATTGATGCAGCTTCAAGTTTTCATATCAAATCATCCACAAAGCTGCAGGTTACAGTCTCTGTAGTGGGGTGTATGAAGAGGGGAGGGGTGTGTTTTGTGTTTGGAGGAGGGACTCTGTCATTTAGAAAAGTGAGAACAAGTTCCTCGTTGTCCAGTGAAGACGGAACAAGAGCATCTTAAACCATCAGAGCGTTGAACATGAGAGTCCATCAGACTTTGATCTGCTTCTTCTTCTTCAGTGAGTACTCTCTATTCCTACACTCCTCTCTTTTCACTGCTGCATTTGTCTTCTTCATAGTTGACTTTATTAGTTACAGGAGACAGAATAAGAAGCAGTCTGTGGTGGGTGGACTCTTTCAAACATGTTGGTTTCTGTTGTTAAACTAGACGTTCAGTGTTGAAATAGAATTGAGGAAACTGAACAGAGTACTTTGAAGCTGACTTTACCAGATAAAACTCAGATACAACTAATAAACCTAGATGTCACAGTTTACCATTTTAAGTTAAGCTGTTCAAGTATTCACTCATAATTCACCTTTTTCTGCATGCTGAATGTAGAAGTTGGATGTATTTTAGAATTCAGCAGACACCAACTTGTAAAAAGTTGAATGACGTTTCAGGCATGCAAATGCAAAATGCAAATTTTAGAGAATAAATGTAGGGAAGTAAATAGAGATGTAGGATGTCTGTTATTGTTTTGTTTTGGATAATGTGAAACAAATCAGACTGAAAGATCTAAAAGAACACAGAATATAGTTCATGATTATTTATCTCTTTTCCACAGAACTGACAGATGGAAACCCTTTTCATGAAGATATCGGTGTCCGTGAAGGAACTGAAGGAGGAAACATCTCAGTTGGATGCAGCTTTAAATTTTCTGGAAGAAGGAAGGTCTTCTGTAGAAACGACTGTAAAGATGGAGACATTCTTTGTGAAACCACAGATGTCAGTGCTCAGTGTCCCAGATACAGCATTAAAGTAGGTTTAAATAACGCCAATGTTTTTTATGTGAGCATCACAAATTTGAGAAAGTCTGACTCTGGATCGTACAAATGTTGGTTGGCTAAAAAATGGGCTCCAGATTCAACTGATACGTTTGAGCTCAGAGTTAAAGAAGGTGAGTTTTTACTCTTAATGGACTTCTTTACATCTTTGAAATATCTCAATATTTAAGTTGAAGTAAAAAACAATAGTTCAGAGTTGCATCTTGTTTTCATTATGAACTCTAAAGATTCAGTTTGTCTGTAAATGATCAGATTAGTCGACATGTTGAAGTTAATTTGAATATTGTTGCAACAGACAGACAGAATAACTTTCACATTTATCTGTAGTAGAAAAAGTTATTTACTGTTTTAATGAATTTGTAATATTTGAGCTTATTTAAGAAGTTTTAGCACACAGTTGAAGACCTTTTTTTTTTTTTTTTTTTTTTAAATCTTTTCTTGTTATGCAGTTTTAACCCAGATCACAGAATATATATTTATAGAAATGTGTTTAATTGTGACTCTGATGATATTTTCATGTTTATGTTAAAATGTAGCCTACATTTTAAAGTCAACGTGTGCTACACAATAATAAGTTTAACAATCTCTGCTCCTTTAAAACTAACAGCTCGGGGCGCTGGTAGCCTAGTGGATAGAGAGCACGCCCCATGTAGGGAGGCTGTAGTTACTCCAAACTCTCTCTAAGGTTTATTTTTGGATAGACTCAGAAAACAGAGAGAGAGAGAGAGAGAGTGTGTGGATGACATGCAGGAAAGGAGCCACAGGCTGGATTCAAACCCAGGCTGCCCGCTTAGAGGACAAAAGCCTCCGTACTAACCACTAGAATACCAGCCCCTCTCTCCCTGATTTCTGACTCTATCAACTGTCTCTAAAAGGAGGAATAAAACCCCCCAAAAATAAACCTTAAAAACCTCCAGCTCATCTGTAAATTATAAGATCGGCTCAGATCAAACAATTGAAAATGTTTTCACCAAACACGATGATCGACTGCTGCTTCGAGCTTTATTGGTGTCAGATTTAATTTGTACCTTTATTTTTAAATGGTATTTTCCAGCTATAACGACCTCTAAACCAAACACGACTCCTAAACCATCATCGACCTGCTCGACCTCCACACTGACCACAGCGCAGACTGTGAGCTCCAGTTCAGGAAGCACCACGACTTCATCACACTCACCTAACACAACCACGACTTCATCACACTCACCTAACACAACCACGACTTCATCACACTCACCTAACACAACCACGACTTCACCACACTCACCTAACACAACCACGACTTCATCACACTCACCTAACACAACCACGACTGAGCAGCTCTCATCAGCTTCTGGTTCAGGTACATTTACATAATTATAAGTATATTTATAGACATACTGTATTTATGCAAGTATATGAATGTGTATCATTGTATGTGTAGTATGTTTATTCATTGTTGGATTATTTTTCTGTTTTCAGGTTTATATTAAAATGTTTAAACCTTCTAACTAAAGCTCGGCTCAGACTACAGGAATTTTAAAATACTACCCAATTTTGAAATCGGGCAGCATCTCGTATGTAAGGACAATCTTAACAGATATTCTTCTTTATAATCTTCAGCATGTAAACACTACAAGATATGAAAAAAATGGTGGCGTCTGTAGCCTAGTGGCTGGTTGGCCCCGCCCCATGTACGGACACTTTCATGATATAATCGTCAGGATTTGAAATCCTAAATATCAAACATGTTTAAAATAAATTGTAGCAGTTACGATGCTCTCTGAGCAGATCAGGGAAGCTATGGTTGATTGGATCTTAATACCACTCACTCTAATCTGGGCAGAACAGTTCTAGTCGGGCACCCCCCCCCCCCCCCCCGACGGTCGGGAAGGGGGAATCGACTCGATTATCCTGTAGTCTGAGCCAGGCTTTAGGGCCAGTGCACAAAAGAATTGACCCTTATAGTTATATTTCACAAATCATGAAGTGTAAAACAAACTTGTTTTTGTGCCAAAACAACCCCAGGTCTTCTGTTGTATTTGGGTCTGAGTCTTTTCATCCTCATCGTCATATTATCAGCCATCCTGCTGATGTTCTGCAGGAAGAGGGCCAGAGAACCCAAAGGTGAGGCTACAGGAAACACACATACACACGGAACAGGAAGTGGTCGACACCTTTAATTTACGATTTTAACAGAAAATATCTACATTATACTCCATTTATAACTAATAACTATAACTGTAACATTTTGAGTTGACTTATTAACGAGGTGTTTTTCAGGACTCCCTGTTCAAACAGAGCATGCTGAAATCCAAGAGGTGAGTCTGAGATAATCAGGGACTTTAACTTTTATTACTGTTTGAGAAAAACGTACTGAAACAGTGTCTTTGTATTCTCCTCGTGCAGAACAACCGAGTGTATGAGGAGATCAGAGAGGGGCACAGATCTCCTGTTGTGGAAGTTTCAACAGTTTACACCTGTGCTAAATTTGCCAAACTGAACGGGGTTGAAACCACGGATGACTACAGCCTCCTAACTGCAGCAGCTTCTCACGACAAAGTAAGAAAAAACAGTGGAAAGATTTTAGATTAAATGTACTAAAATAAATTCACAGATTAACAACTTGAAGGCACAGCAGAGGAAATGTTATTTCTGTGGCAGATCAACAAGGAGATGTTAGTCAAACCTGCACCACCTTCATGTGCTTTTTTGAAAAAAGAAATAATATCCAGGAAGTGATCTGCTGCCAATTAAAGAAACAGGAACCAGGCCAGTTAATGTTCATATCTCTAACTTCCGTTGTTTTGTGGAGGAAGTCTTATAGGTCATAAAGATGTGGTTGCACATCTCTGATCTAACATGAAACTTGATTGAAATGGATCTATATATTAAGAGAGTATTTGTCAAAGATAAGTCTATTTCCAATGAGTGCTAAACAATAAAATGAACACAGAAGTGTCACAAACTGCAGTTCCACAAATGGCCACTAGAGCCCCCACAAGCATGTCAATTCTAACAGAGGCCCATGTTGGACCCTGGTCGTGTATTGTGCTGTCAATAAACAAACAAAACTTTAGGATACAAAAAGCACACGGTAAAAAATGCACCAGATTTTAGTCACTAAATCATAATTTAAGTCAGAAAACTTTCCTCTTTCAGAGCTCTGAATAATATTAATAATTTAATCAAAAACATTCAGTTCTTTCAACTGTGACTTATCAAGGCGCCAGTGACTTAGTGGTTAGTTTGTACGCCCCATGTACAGAGGCTACAGTCCTCAAAGCGGGCGGCCCGGGTTCATACATGTCACCCCCCCCCCCCCTCTCTCTCTCTCTCTCTCTGATTTCTGATTCTATCGACTGTCCTGTCGCTCTCAAAGGAAATTTTATAAAGTAAAAAAACATCTGGCTGATAAATTTTCACCTTTGTTTTCCTTCCAGACCGTCGATGACTCGAGTAAACTCAACTACTCTGAGGTGGATTTCTCCAACAGCCAAGCTGCCTCTCGTAACAGCGCCCCCTCTGGTGGAGCAAAAGATGATGTCATCTACTCCGTGCCCCGGGCAGAAGCTAGCTCAGAGAACACTTTGGCTCCTCTGTACTCTACCGTTACTTTAAATTAGCTTTAGCTTCAATGCTATCAGCGCAGCATTTATTCTCAGGTTACAGTTCAACAATTATCTGTTTTTCTTTTGGCAAGCTGTGATAGGTTAAGATTTTTATTAACAGAGCTGCATAAAAAAATAGCTTCAAGTCAGAGCTACTATTGCTATGGAAACAGTAAAGGTCCAATATGTAAGATGGACTGCAGTACCCATTTTGAACACCAGGTGTCAGAGTTACATATCGGTTATTTAAGTTGAATTTTTTTTTGTTTTTACAAGATATTTAGCATAAATTATTTTGTTAAATGTTTATATTTCTGAAGGCACAAGTTATACGTTACAGTTCAGTTATTGAGGGGCTAATTTTGGGTTAACAGAGACTTTGTCATCAAGGATTTTCATTGAGAACTTTGCTCAAACAAATTACAGTAATGTGCAGTAAAGTGTTCAGCAGGTGACAAACACGTTTCTGAAATGGAGGGTTAAATGTTCACGTTTGGTTTAATGTTAATGATGGAGGGACGACCAGTTTTACTGTTTATTCAAACTTAGTGCATTTTCCATCACCTCTATTTGTGCAGATAGTTATCAGTTTTAATGTTACTGGTAAATAAATAAAAAAGTCTGCAGGCAAAATTAAATGATTTCTCTCTCTGAATGATAAGACTCCAGGACCCTGAGATGGGTTTTTATTATTTCTGTGAACTAACATGGACTGCAGTATGAAGTATATACTTATATTCCACAACATAAATGATGTCCACCTCTTCAAGCTGTGAAACTGAGAAACTACTTACATGTTATAGAATAGAATAGAATAGAATTACTTTATTGATCCCAAACTGGGAAATTGCGGAGTTACAGCAGCAGGTTATCCAACACACAATGGCCCTCACTTATCAAACGTACGTACGGCAGAAAAATGGGTGTACGGTCATTTCCACGCAAAGTTCAGCACTTATCAATCTGGACGTGAGCGGAGGGTACGCTTAAATCCCACGCCAGGTCTCAGTTCGTGTACACACGTTTTCAACTCAGTGTGGACTTGCGGTGCAACAAATCTGTCTGTGTCGGAGAATAATTAGATCACACTATAACAGTGCTTGTTCAGACGGATAGCTAGAGGTTCACAGATTTACTGTTAGATAAGATATCTCAAATGTATTTTATATTACGCTTCACCTCAAACGATCTCTGTAGGCTACATTGCTTTTTAAATAATGTTGAGCAGCGCGAGCTGTCAGGTGATTTCTTTAATTGTGTGTTTTATTTGATGAATTTTTGTTTGTTTAATCGATTTACTTCAAAGATTAAAGATTAGAGAGGCTGCTTTCGGTAATTACATGTTAAATGTTCATGCTGCAGATATCGCTGCAGAAAATACTGAGACAAATTAAAACTTAAAAACTAAAAACATTTACTTTAAAAGGACATAAAAACTTCCAGAGATACTAAATACAACTTTTAGCCTCTGAAATATAAAATATTTAAGAATACAGAACATCAACATTAGATCATAATTAATCGGTATGTCCGGAGATTCAAATAATAAATACGCTGATGTGCCACATGCGTAATTGCGCACAGCAGACGCCCTGAGGCCAGACTACATGTGACTTAATAACCAATAAAGAAATCCGGGGGCTGTAAGACGGAGTCAGGACCTTCTTTTATGTAAGTGTCAAATTCTTATGTTTGGAAAGAAGGCTAATCGGATGAGAAGTGCACATTGCACAGCGTTTGATCAAACACTTTATTCATGTGATGCAGGACGTTTCAGGTTTCTCTTCTCTTTTAAAGTATCATTAATGGCGAGCTGCCAGTGCAGCCGACGTTATCCGACACAGATGCAGGTTCGCCTGCACCACTTGTGCCTGATATTGAGGCTGAACCGATGAAGGAAGCCACTCGCTCCACGATCTGGGATAATTTCAGGTGGGGTCCGGCTGGCGTCCTCCGGTCTGCTCCGGGAGCTGCTTCTTTTAAGACCCGCAACACTAGGATACATTGTAGAGATCGTTTGGTCTGACCAGGTTTTTTAAACTAAAAGTATAAAAAAAAATATATATTATAGCCTATATTATGTACGTTACATATCACGGATGTTAAATTAAATATTAAAAACTCCAGCTGAGTTTTTAATATTTTAATTAAATATTTTTAATATTTAAAACCATCCCTGTTGAGATTTCCATGCAGGCGCATTTCTTCTGAAGCTCGCTAATCCTACATTTCAGACTGCCAAACAACATAATGTTATTCCTCTTTACTTTTCTCTGTTATGGTGTCACTCAGGTCATATCTCGTTTCTCTTCTTTGCCGTGTTAAGTATATCCATGCCGTAAACTCTGGGGGCGAGGACAGCTGATCCGTGAATAAATAGGGGCGTGGTATATAAATGACGATCGTTTCCAGCCGCCACACTTATCAACACCCGGTCACGTTTCATAGGTCCCACGTGGACTCTGTCGTATGGTGATTTCTACACCCAAATCTGCGCTGGTCTCTACACCAGATTGATAAGTGAGGGCCAATATGAGTAAAAAAAACACAATGTTAGCAAATCTAAACATAATATAATATTAAATACAAAGTAAATAAGCACTAAAAATATCAAAACTAAGAATGTGACTATATACAACCAGGATTTAACTAAGCATTAATAGTCTTAAATAGGAAGATTAAATGTGAATGTGCAAAAACAGAGTTGTAAATGGACAGTATTGACATAAGTTAAAGTGCATGAGTGTAGACATATTATAAACAGAAACTAAAGAATATAACAGGGAGTAAACAGCCAAATGAAGTGAACATGAGTGCAGGGATCATTTGTAAATTTAACATGTGCAGAACAGATGACAGTATGGAGAGACAGATATTATCATGATGACAGTTCTCTGCTCGCATGAGGTGAGCTGTTGTACAGAGTTATGGCCTTCGGTAAGAAAGATTTCTTGTGTCTGTCCTTGTGACAGCAGAGTTGTATCAGTCTGTTGGAGAAGCTGCTCCGCTGTTTGTCCAGTAGGGTGTGCAAAGGATTATCCATAATGGATAACAGTTTGTTAAGAGTCCTCCTCTCTGTCACCACTACAAAAGAGTCCAGCTTGCAGCTTGTCACAAAGCAGGCCTTCTTAATGAGTTTGTCCAGTCTCTTAGTGTCACCAGCTCCAATGCTGCTCCCCCAGCAGACCACAGCAGAGAACAGTGCACTGGCCACAACAGACTGATAGAAGATCTCCAACATCTTGCTGCACACGTTGAAGGATCTCAGCTTCCTCAGAAAGTAGAGTCGGCTCATCCCCTTCTTGTACACAGCCTGAGTGTTGGCCTTCCAGTTCAGTTTGTTGTCTATGTTGACACCATAGACTGTAAATATTACTGGACGAACCCTGACCCGTCTGTGACATAGGCAGAAAATGAGTCCAATCGACGGCCGCATCCATATTGGATTTGCAGTCTCAACCTAACTTCGGATCAACCTAGCGACAGCAGTAAGGACCGGCGGGACTTAGCTCCGCCCATTCAGCTCGACGTTAGCAGTCCACTTCACAGCATAGCTAACAGCTAGGCTGCTAGCATCAACTATTCCTGCTCGTCCTGAGAAAACTCTACAAACAGTAAGGTAACATTTAACTTTTCTACAACACAGTTAAAACGAATTATATTCAACACAAATATTTAATTAAAGTCTTAAAACTACACTTTTTTAAATATACAATTATGTTTATGAGTTATTTGTTAGAGAAGTTAGACTTTGTCAGTGTTAGCAGAGAAATACATTAACAAAGTTTTATCTATAAACTGTAAATAAATGAGACATCCAGAAGAAATAAATATTACAAAGCATACAGTTAATGATACTGTTCTGACCAAAAGAGGAATGTCTGTGTCTTATATTTACTGATGTCAACAGCGATGAGGTGAACATGACAATTGAAAAATAATTATTTAGTATTTTTATAAGACATTTGTTTTCTATAGAACCCCGTGAAGTCATGGAGTCTGTGGACAGTGTCAGCTTCACACCAAAAACTTTAAGTATTAGAAAAAATAGTATTTAAGACTGGCATCTATTATTATGAGTTGCAGCTACCTTGTTCAATATTATTCCTGCAGATGTGGCTCATAACAAAAACACCCTGAGCTGTCACATGTAGTTAACTGTACATTTTGTCTTGTCTGAGGCATTAATTGAACACCTTTGTATTTCTCTTATAGACACAGTGTGGATTATTGGTGACTTGTCCGTTGAGGTGCCCAGAGAGCTGCAGAGACAGAGGAAGAAACCTGAGCTTCAACAACATCTGTATTTGTTGGTTCTTCTGGGGTGGACTTCGGTTGCTTCTCTTCAACAGCTCGCTGTGAGGGAGGTCTCCCCCGGATGGCCTGAGTGATGTCACCCACAGGCTGAGAGCTGAGACGGGTTTTAAGCCTTTTGACAAACCGTTACACCGCGCCCACCTGTCAAGCTGGTCAGCTACACGCCTTATTGTGAATAACTCTTATCCTTCATCAAATCAAAACTGATGAGTCATCAGAACATTCACCCCCCGTACAGTGTGTGTCCATCCAGACATGAGCTGATCACACCTATTTGTTTGTTTTGTACCAAGCTGTAAACATGTTCATCTCTGCTGTAAAAACAGACTTTTTTAATGTTGTTTTTCAGATTAAATAAATATTTCTATATAAATGCACTCCTTTATGTCTACTTATGAGTATACATTTCAGATTAATGCTCAACTCAATAGCTTAGGGAAGGAAGTCTACTTTTACACAACTTCTTACTCTTTTGATAAATACTAATGTAGTTCATTTCTGAAAGTGGGATGGAACAGAGTCATTGCAACAATATGCCCTTAAACACAGTCCCATTCTTAAATCAAGATACATGGAGAGTAAATAAGATCAATAACTGGTGAATAAAAACACAGTTAAAAATGATTTAGAAATGTAGTCTTCCCAGATCAATATCACATAATATCAACTTCTCCCATCTAAACTGGACAAAGGGTTTTAAAATGGGAAGAAAATAGTTTGATTGCAAGTTGTTTGGAGGAGATCTAGTTTTATTTGAACAGCTGAAGCATGAATACAGTCTTCCAAGGTGCAAACCCTCCTCCTCCTCCTGAAGCCTGTGGAGCTCCTTGATGTACTGCTGTCTTATCTGCTGGCCATCTTCTCTCAGCAGAACGTCGACTGTTGAAAAGTCATTCTGAAGAAGCTCGAGCATGTGACATGGATCCAGGAGAACATGGACTTTTAGTGAGGGGTCTTCAGGATGACAAAGAAAGAGAGAAAATATCAGTTATTCATTAAATCATTTTGTTTGTTCTCATCTATTTTTCTGTATTCATCTGTGTGTAAGAACACATTTATAAATTCAACAGTGTACTACCCAGACAACAAAGGTACAGTATTCAGGTAATCAACATCTATTCAAAGTTAAGAAGATAAACATTATTGTAATCATGCTGTTTTCAGCTCTCTCACTCACACAATGATATTCCACATTAAATTGTCTCAGATTTTGTGAGGAAAAATTAAGCAATTTATTGTGGATAGTACTTCATCTTAACATGAAACAAATATAATCTGAATTATTTAAATCATTAACAGGTCCCAACTCTCTGTGCTTTAGTACAGAACATACAGTAACTCATTTATTATTAACATGAGCTCAGTACATGGCTGTACTCTTCAAACTATTTCTTATACTTTATATCTATGTGCTTTAAATCTTATTTTCATTCCATATGTTATTTATATTTTATATTTCTACTGCTATATTCTGTGTATGAGTTCAGTGAAAATTAATATGGTTATTAATATAGTTCTTAATGGTTACAGATGCTCTTACAAAGTGAAGTTTTTTAAAGTTGTTAACAGTTTGCTCAAATCTTAAGACACTACATCAACCATGTAACTTTAATGTCATCCTCTATAACCTACACAGCACATTAGGTTCAGTTCAGTTTATGTTACTGACGGATAATTACTACACAAAGTTTGTTTTTTAATGTCCACATTTACGTGGAGTATAACATTCATCATAACGTCAGATAACCATATTTACAATCTGCTGTTAACCACCGAGATGAACCTTTAGCTTCTAACATCACACAAACTCATTATTTTCAACAACAACATCTTAACAACAAACATTTCTAAACCATTGACCGTAAATAATGTAAATAATGTAAATAATGAGCTACACAGTTAGCCGACTGGTTTACAAGCTAATGCTAAACAAGCTAGGTCCGTAAATATAAACACATGAGTAAGCAGTAAATATAACACTACTATATCACTTACCGAAGAAAACTGAAGCATCAACTTGTTGGATGGTCTGTTAACCGCACAGCAAGCCGTGTATGTTGTCAGATATGTGTTAAAAAACTCTCCAAACGAAGTAACAAAGAGGAGAAATCAGACGGATCAAGCTGTTAGCCTCCTGACCTGCTGACCTGACAGACAGATGCAGCGCGCACAGCTGTCAATCAAATCTGACACAACCAAATATGGGCATAGTCGTTTTCCTTAATAGAATAAAATCCGATGAGTTATAAAAAAATTCACCCCCCCCACAGTGTGAGGAGAAGGGGCCGTCAACTTCTCAGATATATCTCGTTTTTTGAACCAGGCTGTAAACATGTTGATTCCTGTGGTGAAAACGGGCTTTTTTGGCCGTGGGCTTATGGCACTTCCGGCGCTTCTGCAGCCAGCCTCAAGCGGAACCTCGAGGAACTGCAGTTTTTTGTACTTCCGCATAGGCTTCATTTTTCGAGACCGGAGGTTGCCCCTTGGTTGACACCCAGCTTGTACTCCTCCACCACAGACACATCCTCTCCCAGGATGCACAGTGGTGGTGGCTCTGTCCTCTTCCTTCTGAAGTCAATCACCATCTCCCTGGTCTTATCCACGTTCAGAATCAGGTGATTTTTTCCTGTCCACTCCACAAAGTTATCCACCAGCTCTCTGTACTCCCCCTCTTGCCCATCACTTATACACCCCACCACCGCAGAGTCATCAGAAAACATCTTAGACTTAGACTTAGACTTAGACTTTCTTTATTATCATTCAAACTTGTACTTTACAGTGCAGATAAGAACGAAATTTTGTTGCATTTGGCTCGTTGTAGTGCAGGATAAAAAACAGCAGCAAGTATTTACATATAAAAATAAGGTGCAGATATAAATAGATATAAAAAGAAAAACTATGAGTAAAAATACTATACAGATAAATATATTGCACGTTATATAGTGTTTTACAGTCCAATGAGGTAGTCCTGTGTGGGGGTTTAGAGGGGGAATGGAGGGATTATTTTTTCCTGTTCAAAAGTCTTATGGCCTGTGGGAAGAAGCTGTTACAGAACCTGGAAGTTCTGCTTTGGAGGCTGCGGAACCTCTTTCCAGAGTCCAGCAGCGAAAACAGTCCTTGGTGGGGGTGGGAGGTGTCTCTGCTGATTTTCTGAGCCCTGGTCAGACAGCGGATCTTTGCGATCTCCTGGATGGGAGGAAGTGGAGTCTTAATGATCTTTTCCGCCGTCCTCACCACTCTCTGCAGGGACTTCCAGTCGGAGGCACTGCAGGCTCCGGACCAGACAGAGATGCAGTTTGTTATGATGCTCTCTATAGTGCCTCTGTAGAAGGTGGTGAGAATAGGAGGAGGGAGGTGTGCTCTCTTCATCCGACGCAGAAAGTGCATGCGCTGCTGCGCTTTTTTCACAAGAGCGCCGGTGTGAAGGGACCAGGTCAGAGTGTCTGTTATCTGCACCCCCAGGAACTTTGTGCTGCTAACTCTCTCCACTGCTGTGCCGCTGATGAGGAGTGGTGTGTGGCTGGGCTGGCGCCTCCTGAAGTCGACGATGATCTCTTTGGTTTTATCGACGTTCAGGGCCAGGTTGTTGGTTCTGCACCAGTCAACCAGATGTTTCACCTCCTCTCTGTAGTCCATGTCGTTGTTGTCACGGATGAGGCCCACTACTGTTGTGTCGTCTGCAAACTTCACGATGTGGTTAGTAGTGGACCTGGCGCAGCAGTCATGGGTCATCAGGGTGAACAGCAGCGGACTCAAGACGCAGCCCTGAGGGGAGCCGGTACTCAGGGAGATGACACTGGAGGTGTTGTTGCCCACCCGCACAGACTGGGGTCTGTTTGTGAGGAAGTTAAGCAGCCAGTTACATAGGGGGGTGCTGAAACCAAGGGGGGCCAGTTTGCTCACCAGATGCTGCGGGATGATTGTATTGAATGCTGAGCTGAAGTCCAGAAACAACATCCGCACATGTGTGTCCTTCTCTTCCAGATGTTGTAAGCCCAGGTGGAGTGCAGAGGAGATGGCATCCTCTGTGGAGCGGATTGGGCGGTAAGCAAGCTGGTACGGGTCGAATGTGGGGGGAAGTCTGGAGACAATGTGGTCCTTTACCAGCCTCTCAAAGCACTTCATCATGATGGGGGTTAGTGCTACAGGGCGGTAATCATTGAGCGAGGAGATTGTGGATTTTTTAGGCACTGGTATAATTGTCGTACATGTGCAGAACAGATGACAGTATGGAGAGACAGATATTATCATGATGACAGTTCTCTGCTCGCATGAGGTGAGCTGTTGTACAAAGTTATGGCCTTCGGTAAGAAAGATTTCTTGTGTCTGTCCTTGTGACAGCCGAGTTGTATCAGTCTGTTGGAGAAGCTGTTTGTCCAGTAGGGTGTGCAAAGGGTGATCAGGATTATCCATAATGGATAACAGTTTGTTAAGAGTCCTCCTCTCTGTCACCACTGCAAAAGAGTCCAGCTTGCAGCTTGTCACAGAGCAGGCCTTCTTAATGAGTTTGTCCAGTCTCTTAGTGTCACCAGCTCCAATGCTGCTCCCCCAGCAGACCACAGCAGAGAACAGTGCACTGGCCACAACAGACTGATAGAAGATCTCCAACATCTTGCTGCACACGTTGAAGGATCTCAGCTTCCTCAGAAAGTAGAGTCGGCTCATCCCCTTCTTGTACACAGCCTGAGTGTTGGCCTTCCAGTTCAGTTTGTTGTCTATGTTGACACCCAGGTACTTGTACTCCTCCACCACAGACACATCCTCTCCCAGGATGCACAGCGGTGGTGGCTCTGTCCTCTTCCTTCTGAAGTCGATCACCATCTCCCTGGTCTTATCCACGTTCAGAATCAGGTGATTTCTTCCTGTCCACTCCACAAAGTTATCCACCAGCTCTCTGTACTCCCCCTCTTGCCCATCACTTATACACCCCACCACCGCAGAGTCATCAGAAAACATCTGCAAGTGGCATGACCTGGAGTTGTACTGAAAGTCAGAGGTGTACAAGGTGAAAAGAAAAGGAGACAGCACAGTCCCCTGTGGAGCTCCTGTACTACTCTCCACCATTCCAGACTGAACACTGCCAAGTCGGACAAACTGTGGTCTTTCTGTCAGGTAGTCAGTAATCCAGGAGATGATGGACGAGTCCACACCCATCAACTGCAGCTTCTCTTCCAGCATTTGTGGCTGGATGGTGTTGAATGCACTGGAGAAATCAAAAAAGGTGATTCTCACAGTGCAGCCGTTTCCCTCCAGATGTGAGTGAGCACGCTGCAGCAGGTAGATGATGGCATCGTCCACTCCCAGGTGTGGCTGGTAGGCAAATTGTAGAGGGTCAAGGGATGGTTTCACCTGCGGCCTGAGGTGGGTCAAGACGAGCCTCTCCAACACTTTCATCACATGAGATGTGAGAGCCACTGGTTGATAGTCCTTGAGGTCAGATGGTTGCGCTGTATTGTGCTGTATCCTTTTCAGCTCCTCCCTGTTTCCAGACCTGAAGGCTTGTTTCTTTTTGTTGAGAAGGGCTTTCAGGTCACTGGTGATTCCAGGGTTTGTTGTTAGGAAAACAGCATACAGTCCGGGCCGGTGAAGCAGTGTTTTCACAGAATTTAATGTATTCTGTGATGCAGTCAGTCATGCTGTTAATGTCCTCTCCATGTGGCTCGCAGAGTACATCCCAGTCTGTGGACTCTAAGCAGTCCTGCAGTGCCTCATTGCTCTCCTGTGTCCACCTCCTAACAGTCCTTGTGGTCACAGGCTGCCTTTGGACCAGGGGGATATACTCTGGTGTCAGTAGGACCAGGTTGTGGTCTGATCTGCCCAGGGGGTGAAGGGCAGTGGTACTGTATGCTTCCTTAACGTTAGCATACAGAAGGTCCAGTGTTTTATTTTCTCTAGTTGGACAGTTAACATATTGATGAAAAGTGTTTTGTCCATTTTTACATGATTAAAGTCCCTGGTAATGGCTACAAAAGCATTTGGATGCTTAGTTTGAGGCTGTGAAACAGTAGAGTGAAGTGCATCACTCGCAGACTCGGCATCAGCTGACGGTGGGATGTAAACAGCTATAACAATGGCGCACGTGAATTCCCTGGGCAGGTAATATGGGCGCATTCCAACAGCTAACAGTTCAATGTCCGGGCTGCAGAGACGTTCCTTCACACTAACATGGCCAGGATTACACCATCTCTCACTCACATACAGTGCCATCCCTCCACCTTTCTTCTTACCGCTCTTAATAACGTCCCTGTCAGCCCAAAAAGTCCTGAAGCCGGGTACCGCCACGCTGTGGTCCGGGATGTCCGAGTGCAGCCATGTTTCCGTGAAGCACATAATACTGCACTGGCGGTATTCCCACTGGTGCCGGACAAGCGCGTCGAGTTCGTCCGTCTTATTGCCCAAAGACCTCACGTTCCCCATAATCACCGCTGGTACAGAAGGCTTATGTTTTCTCTTCTTAGCTCTCCTCTTAGCTCCAGCTCTGCAACCCCGGCGTCGCCTCCTCAGCTCCTCCGGAATTACAGCTCCGGGCAGTAGCACCTTGGAGAGCGCCATCAGCTGATCGCGTGTGTAAACAATGCCCTCACTCAGCTGTGCGTTGCTTTCCGTTACAAAGAATGTCCAAAGTAACAGAAAAACAGCGCAAAAAGTTCCAAGAGCGAAAGTAGCCATTTCCACACAATAGATTAAACTAATACTGAATGACTGTGATCTTAAAACGCTTAGGTAACATTCAAATAAGCAGAGAGTACAGTATGTTCTTCTTCTTCTCTCTAGTCCCTCACACAAACAACTTTTATACACAAGGGGAGGAGCCGGCCGTCCCGTCCATGTAAACACGGCTCAGACAACAACACAGACAGCAGGACTCGAGCTTCTCACTCATTGTAGACAGTCATGACTCAGAGACACATTTATACAGGATATACTTTCTGCTATATTTATGTGTAAAATGTTTGCACATTCTGCCTTTAAACCACAAACTTTGATCTTTTGATGAGGAAGACCCTCAGCTGAATGTTTTGTTTTATTCAGTAAGATCATGTGTTTATGTTTTGTGTAATAAGAGGATCTTGTAGTGCACAATGTTAAAACTCCTGTTGTTTTGGACACATGTCACTGAATGTCAATGAAAGAATTCCTGAAAAATAACCAGCCATGTAGTCATGTGTAGGGGTTGTGTTAGTGGGAGGGGAGGGGGTGTTTAGATGTATAATGCATGTTATGTGTTTTATATTGAAAGCCTCTTCAGGGACAGGCATTGGAAATTAGCATGAGCTATAAATGCTGTGGTGCAGTGCATTGGAAAGTAGTTGTTCAGTTCTCCATGTATACTGCACCTGTCACTGGCAAATAAAGCAAGAAAAAAATAACAACAGAAAACTTTGATGCTAACTTAAGTCCCTTTCAGCTCGATCATTTTGTCATCAGTGCTCATTTGGAGTTGCACTTGATTCCGTTGCACCGATAGAAATAAAGATAATAAAATAAAACCCACCAATCAATTGAGGCAGACACCTTGAGCTGCACAGATTTGCATCATCAACACGGCCAGCGTGGCAGCTTTTGACGGACAGGTCATAAAATAAAAACACACACACACACACACACATCAAAAGAAATGTGTTTTCATGCTGTTCATCAACTATTCTTTTTCTTTGTTTGCTCTCCAGGTCGGCCAGGCGGCGTATTCAGCTTCTAAAGGCGGCATCGTTGGAATGACTCTCCCCATCGCTCGAGATCTGGCACCCATGGGCATCAGGGTCGTCACCATAGCACCTGGTTAGTCTACGTGCTGAAAGTCCAGATTTTTACAGGAGGATTGTCTCTGGCCCCTAAGAGGTGTAAAGTCCTCCGTTAAATACAGTTGTCATGGTTTCGTTTTGAAAGGCGGGATAGCTCGGAGGATGAGGAGGGGCGGAGGGTTTCACCAGCTGTTTGGCGTCTGGAGTGTGTTCTCTGCGTGATCGATCACGTCTCTTAGAAATGTATGATGACTTTGAGTTAAACTCCTGCTTTTGTTTTTCCATCAGCTGAGATCGTTTCATCCGTCCATCTTTAAGAGAGTGCTGTTTAAATGTCTTGTGCTGTAATTGACAATCTCACCACTTGGTGTCACTGTTGTTATTTAACACTAGCTGCAGATGAAGGATGAAGGCTTTTAGTTCATGATGCTTTGTCATTCTTTACAGTTTCCTCACTGTGGATGAACAGTAGTTAATTTTCAGGCTTTTCAATGATCGGTCACAGGAAGTTAAAACGACACATCTGGAACAAAACTGTCCTCGGCTCCAGCTGTGATCACCTGTGGCCTGCTCTGTGTTTAAATGACTGTCTCTTTCTCCCTCCAGGTCTGTTCTCCACCCCCCTCCTGGCCGTTCTTGCAGAGAAGGTCCGCTCCTTTCTCGCCCGACAGGTGCCCTTCCCCTCGCGTGTGCGTGTGTGTGTTTTTGCCACAGTAACAAAAAGTGTTGATCATAAACTGAATCAATCAAAAAAGAACACTTTTGTGTGTGTGTGTGTGTGTGTGTGTGTCTGGTTGTTAAGGCTGTTTACAGTAAATAAACACTGTAATAGATCAACAAACATTTGATAAAGTTTGTGTAAGAATGTGACTGAGATTGTGTACAAATGAGACTGTATATCATTCAGAGCATTGCAGGACTGTCTGCACTCCACTTTGGTTGTTTTGTAACTAAACCTGATTATAATAAACCTCAGATGGGTTTCATGATCCACTTTGGTTTTTCTTGATTTATTTCTTTGAAAGTTGAACCACAGCCACCACATGGCAGAAAGAGATAAACTATGACAGAGAGAAAACTTAAAAAAGAACACCAAGATATAAGATTTAAGATATCAAAAGAAGGATCTGAATGCATCAAAGGTTTAAATGTATTTAATAACTGAGATACAGTTGTATTAAGAATGAATCTTTGAATACATGACTCATATTTTTTTGTTGAAACAAAAGGAAAGATCACAAAAAGCTGTATTTGTCACAAAGTCAACTTTTTTCAAAATCCATTTCAAACACAGAACCAAACAGAGAAAAGCCTGTTTTACGCCCAATGGAGAAGCCAGTTCCCAAGAACTTTGCTTCTACACCCGACTTTCCTATTCCAACTCCAGTGTCTGCTGACAGGCCGAGTGTAGCTGTGGCAGCACCATCACCAGAAGAGGCTGAGACACTGATCACTTCTGCTTTGGCCATGGCTCTGACATTATCCTCGGACACTTGGGCTCCAATTCCGACATTGTGCACTCTTAACTCTGCATCGCCTTCTCTCACCTGGAACATTCCTCCACCAACGTATCCTCCTGTCCATTTTCATTTTTCACATCACCTTCAGCTTGGTAGGGACCAGTTACATATCCTTTAGGAAGATCATGTGTGCCAACCTTTAGATCCTTTTTCACAACTGTATGGATTATAAACAAAAAGACACAACATGTGATCTGACGTAAAACTTTAAATGATGTAACCAGTGGTAAGAAAAAATAGAATAGTCTGTGAGTGGAGGGGATTTTAAGAAAAGGCTATAATTTTGTAAGATGTATTCTTCTCGCTGCTCCTTTCCGTACATGGAATGGGATAAATTGTGAATCGTTTTACTTTTTTTCTGTTGTGTGTTTTAACATGTACCGAACAAATAAAAAAAAATGAAATAGTTTTAATATCTGAGGAAAATATGTTGCACCAAATTGTAGTGGTGAAGGGCTCGTTCTAGGCACATCACGTAGCCTAGGTGCAGGGCCATAGAGAGAGAAGAAGACATGCCCACACACTTGCTCTAACACCACATCCATGTCCAGAGGTCTTCAGGTGATCATTTTTTGAAACATGGGGAGGGCAAAGCCCAAATATATAGATTTGCACTATGATGACAGGAGAGGTCAAACATACAAAACGTAGCACTGTAAAACACATCCATAACAATCATCTTTCATCAACAATCATCAACAATCATCAACATCAAAGACAAATCCCAAAACCATACAGCATCCATACATTCAAGATTTAGAGGATAGAAGCAGACCAGCAGAAATCACATCTGTTTCATTTTAGTTTAAGGTGTTTTTATTTATTATTATTTTAAAGATATTTATACAGATGTGTATTAACATAGTAAATAATGTAGCCTATTTAAAACAACATTTTAACAAGTAGCTTAATGCCTCATCAGTTTCAATAATTATCACTACCAAACATATGTTTTATTTAGGCCTATCACTATTTTAGAGTAATCATGAGAACGACATCAAACGTATCATCTAAAAATAATTTTTAGGAAACCGTTTCAAATCCTACCAATGGGCCTTACTTCTGATTGATTACCCTGTTTGAAGTATTTGACAATTTAAGGACTCGGACGCTGCTGTGCTGAACAAAGAGGAACTGAGAAGTGAAGAAACACTTGATTGAACACAAAGTGTTTCGTCCTCAGAAGATCACAAGATGCTGTCAAACCCTATGGTCAAATTTCTCTTCAGACCACAGACTGTAAAAACAGACAGTACACCCTGACGGTGTTGATACTGTGGATACAACTGGCTGTTATCTCAGGTCCAGTTCACTTTATAATCTTCCTCACGCTGCGGTCCACAGTAAGTATGATTTATTTGTTTCTGAAAATCTTAATGTTGATTTCGGGTCGATGGCATTTCTGTTCAGCTAGATATTCATGTTGTGTATCAAATTTTAACTTTGTAGTTACTTTTTGTTAACTGTAGTTAGTTATTGTTGACTTTAAAAGTGACATTTTAATTTTATTATACACAAGTAAACATAAACTTCACACAGCTGTAAGTTTCACCTCATAGGTCACTGAAGTTAGAGAATAACTTTTTGTAGATTTTTAATGTATGAGTATGAACTTGAGTGATGTTTACTCACCTGACATCTTCAGATCTAAAGAAGTCAGAAATAAAAAGAGGGGGTATGAGATTAAGTAGAACTCAAGTTGAATAATAGTCTTGCAGTGGTTATTGTGTCAAACTGACAGAGAAGTATCAGATAATATCATATAATGTAGGCACATAAAATTAAAACATATTATATTAATCATTAGGATGTCAGAGAAATTCACAAGAATTTCTAATAGCACTGAAACACCCTGCACCTTTACCACACATCTTTACATTTCTGTTTAAAACCTCACATGCTGAATTTCATACCTGAATGTAGTTTCTTGATCCACAGGAGATATCTTGCGCTGCTTGCTCTCAGCTCAACTGCTGGACTGCTTTCATTTATCGGTTTAAATAGTAAGAAGCAGTGACTAAAAACCAAAGTGAAAACATGAAACTAACATCAACCACAGCTCAGTGACAACAGTCAATAGGAAGGGAGGTGTTTGTGGTAGATTCTATGAAGTACCGGTACTCTAAATCATTCTACCTTTTACATTCAGCTTTAAATCTGATCTCATTCTGTCTATTTATCTATTCTAGTTTTCTTTTTTAGTAATCGTTTATTCGTGTCCAAGATTTTCATGTGCTCACACATCTTTAAAATGACCCTTTCAGAAGTTTGATTCGAGAAAAATGTAGTAAAAGTCAATCTTGTTTATCCGGAGTCCAGGGCCGTAACCATGTCAACCATCTTTATCTGCATCCTTATGACAAACTTTGCATGATGTTTATCAGCTGGGCATTTACAGAAATCCCCCCAGCTACAGGAAACAAAATGTGAAAGCAAACCCCTTTTTTTTCTCTCTTGCTGCAGTGGTAGTAAAGTAGAGCTGGAGTTGTGTTAGAATTAGGGGTGTGAACAGTTACAAAAAATTGTAAAAGGTTACACGACGTCATTTTTTCCGTGTACATGGTTAACCATGAAAAAAGAAAAGCAAAGTGGACTTCAATCGCGCTATACAACCAATGGAGGGTGCTGCCGCTTTTCAGAAAGATTCCTCCGCATCACTGCCGCCACTCCAAGTTGTCAGACAGATACAATTGTGCTTTCTAAAGTAGGCTGTATAAGTAACACAGAAAACTTGCCATAGAATTTGTAAAAACAAATACCTGTATAGGCCTATAACAAGGCTATGATAAAACAACTACCATGATGAGTATTACATTTTTTAAAAGGACAAGAGACAAAGGATTTCTGCGTTAGGGCGCGGTCTCACTGGCCATCCGTACCGTGCCCAAGCACGCTTCAAAGCTAAAGTCCAGTTCGTTTGACCAGTGTGATGCTCCGTATCGTGCTCAGGCACTTTGGCACACTTGGGAGAGGTGTGCTTCGGCACGGTACACTTCATGCACGAGCACAAGCACGCGGGTACACAACGCTGACAGCCTTCATTATGGAGAAATCCAGAGTTTCATGTCTGTATCTGACTAACATGACTCAATATAAGACACAAAGTAGCTGTCGTGTTCTCTGTGAGAGACCCCTACCCGAGGTAGAACAAAACACAACCATATCTTTTCATAACTTGAACATGTCTAGTTCATGAAACGGATTGTTGTATACAAATATTTTACTGAAAAATAACTTTTTTTGGATGTTTTATGCATCTTACCAAAGAACGAAAATAGGTCAAATTAGGGCTTCTCCAAAAGGGACAGCTCTAGCCTTATCACATGTATCTCTGGGAATCAGAATCAAAAATTCACCAAATTTGGACAGGATGTTCACGGATAGTTATTAGTTACAATTATGCAAAGTTTTTATCAATACCATTTTCAATTTTTGAATTTTTCACAGACTGTGAGCTCCAGTTCAGGAAACATCACGACTTCACCACACTCATCTGAGACAACCGAGAAATATGAACAGGGCACATCAGCTTCTGGTTCAGGTACATTAAAAAAATGATAAGTAAAAATATAGTTTAGAGCTGCATAATTTCTTCATTGTGAACTATCAAAATTCTCAATTTATACCACCATCTTATCTGTAAATGATCAGATTAGTGGACATTTTGAAGTTATTCTCAGACTTTAAGTATTTTTCTTCTCCCTGCAGATTTCTTGTGTAGTTGTTTATAGTCTGCACATGCTCATACTGTGCTAATGTAAGTACATACACATGTCAAACTTACATTCATTGTTGGACTTGACTTGGAATATCTTTTAAAATGAAGCAGGAAATTAAAAAAAAAACAATCATGTTCCTCAGGCTTTAAGCTGCTTGTGCGTCTGATCCTGGTCTTCATATTTATTGTATCATCAGCAGCTGTGCTGATAGTCTGCAGGAGGAGGACCACAACACCTGAAGGTGAGATGTTAACATCATCTAAAACTCACCACACTCACAAAGTAGCCAGCATCCTGGTCTGATGGAGAAAAACACAACTCAGCTCTCTGAAGGAAAGAGGCTCCACAAAATGCAACAAGTGGTCCTGATCTTCTGAATTATGTTTTTCAGAATCCCATGTGGAACTAGACTACGTAAATATCAACCATGTGAGTGTCTGAGAAGATTGTTGGATAGTGAACTTCATTAAAGATGGTAAAAACATCAGACATCAATACAAACTAAACCCTTTTTTCTTCTTCTTCTGCAGGACGATCAAGAGCATGACGAGATCGGAGAGGAGGACAGACAGAGTGGACTTCCTCCTGTGGAAACATCTACACTTTAAAATTCATGTTGCAGCGAGTCCAGAGCAGAACTGTTTTTTTTAACACATTTTGGTTGAAAGATAACATCTTCATTGCAGAGCAGAGATAAGATCGTGCAAATGTGGTTGACAATCTAAAAAAGAAGAAGTTGTTTCCTCATCTTTAAGTTTAACTTAAAGTTCTCGGAAACCTGTGTGATGAAAACAGGAAACAGGCGATGTTGTGCTCATGTCTGTAAAAAGTGTGTATCTGGACTTTAAACCACAAACTTTGACCTTTTGATGAAGAAGACCCTCAGCTGAATATTTTGTTTTATTCAGTAAGATCATGTTTTTATGTTTTATGTAATAAGAGGATCTTGAAGTGCACACTGTTGAATTCCTGAAGTTTTGGACACATGTCACTGAATCTCAATGAAACAGAAAACGTTGATGCTAACTTAAGTCCCGTACAGATCGATCATTTTGTCATCAGTGCTCATTTGGAGCTGCACTTGATTCTGTTGCCCCGATAGAAATAAAGATAATAAATAGTTTGGGGCCAGAATTTCAATTCTGTGGTCATTGTCTGACTAAACTGTGTTGATGATTGATTTGACCTCTATGGACCTTTTAGAAAAAAATTGGCCCGAGGTCCCTCCCAAAAATCCTGAGATATAGCCAGAGTGTCAAATCCAAGATGGCCGCCGGCGCCACGTTGGAAAATTAACTTTTGAACCTGAGCACCTAGAATCGTGTAAGAAGACACTTTTTTTGTGTAAGCCAACCATGAGGATTCAGACTCTGACCTCAGTTTGATGTTATGACATCATTTTGACACAGAAATCTAAGAAAGCTGCCGTCCAGTAGAGTGAAAATGTAAGTTTGGAATGGGAAGGTAAGATGTGGTGTTTGAGGTGTGCCATTTGTACAGTATGTAAAGAAGCAAAATAACAATGATAAACTATAGCTATTGTAATTAAGAATCCATGCCAACCAAACATGTATGGTTTAGTAACAGCAATTCATGTTTCAGGGGTCTTTTCATAATTATGTTCAGTTCTCAAGTATAACTCAATGCAACACATTAAAACAACATGAAGTTATTTCTTCTTAGTTTGCTTTTGTTTACTTGTCAACAGACTATGTACACTTTTCTTTTTAAGTCTTTCATATTTAATCATTACTTTCTTTCAATACAGAGACGTTGTTTATTAAAAGCGAGGTAACTCTTTTAACTTTCTGCTGTGCTCATATTATTTTTTTATCCCCAATAAAAAAGATTAATCTAAAAAAAAAAAAGAAACTGGTTGAAGAGGAGGAGAATATGTGACCTTTAAAGAGATACTTCACCTGTTGAAACATGAATCTGTATTGACTTTGGGTTATATATGTAGAAATGTGAAATACATTTTGAAGTTGGGGCCTTCTTGGCCGAGAAAAAGCAGAAAGTGTCTTTTTAGCTTATGTGGATGAAAGACACCAAATCCCAGAATGCACAGCACCGCAGGCCACTCCCACTAAGGTCCTCTGGTTCAGAATCAGAAATACTTTATTAATCCCAGAGGGAAATTCGATCGTTACAGTTTCTCCAAAATATACAATATAGCAGTAGAAATATAGAAATAAAAACATTTACAGACATATTTACTTCAACACATAAGACCATGTCCTCAACTGATTCAGAGATTTCTTCCAGAATTGATCTTGGTCTGTGTCCATAGGCAAACAGTGAGAGCACCGACACTACCAGTCCGCCCCAGCTCGAGCCGGCCCCGGCTCCTCGTCCTCACCGCCGCTGACAGGCAGGCCTCATGTCTCTGCTGCTGAGCTGGCAGCGGCCGGCAGCGGCGAGCAATATAGCAGCGAGACGGTTGCTGCTGACAGGCCGGTCTTGTGTCCCGGTGGCATATAATTGTATAATTAAGTGTATAATTGTATAATTAAGTGTATAATTGTGACTCAAAAATCGTCATTTTGCGTCACTGGAAGCTCCTTTTCAGACTCAGAAATACAAAGATTTCCCATCTCAGGGGGGAATGAGGGCGGGAAGCACGACCATTCAAAAATACTACCAGGTTTCTAATGATACAAAGATTAATGCAAATGGGTGAAGTATCCCTTTAAGCTGTATGTAAAATATCTACTGAATGAGATGATAAAGTGACCTCACTATATGATCAGACATTAAGGAAACATGCTATGTTGAAGTGCTGGCTTCTCTGACAACAATGCAGCAGCCAGTATGTCCTCCTTCTAACAAACAAGTTTTGTAATTGGCTTGGCTGTTTAGTGATGAAGCTAAGTGAGTCTGTTCTTTCTCCAAAGAAGTCCCCGTGCTGCATGTTTCAGTGTATTTGAAGGTACAACAAACATGACTGAGCAGAAACTCATCAAATAAATAAAACATTGATGCAGCTTCAAGTTTTCATATCAACTCATCTACAAAGCTGCAGGTTACAGTCTCTGTAGTGGGGCGTATGAAGAGGGGAGGGGTGTGTTTTGTGTTTGGAGGAGGGACTCTGTCATTTAGAAAAGTGAGAACAAGTTCCTCGTTGTCCAGTGAAGATGGAACAAGAGCATCTTAAACCATCAGAGCGTTGAACATGAGAGTCCATCAGACTTTGATCTGCTTCTTCTTCCTCAGTGAGTACTCTCTATTCCTACACTCCTCTCTTTTCACTGCTGCATTTGTCTTCTTCATAGTTGACTTTATTAGTTACAGGAGACAGAATAAGAAGCAGTCTGTGGTGGGTGGACTCTTTCAAACATGTTGGTTTCTGTGGTTAAACTAGACGTTCAGTGTTGAAATAGAATTGAGGAAACTGAACAGAGTACTTTCAAGCTGACTTTACCAGATAAAAGTAAGATACAACTAATAAACCTAGATGTCACAGTTTACCATTTTAAGTTAAGTTATTCAAGTATTCACTCATAATTCACCTTTTTCTGCATGCTGAATGTAGAAGTTGGATGTATTTTAGAATTCAGCAGACACCAACTTGTAAAAAGTTGAATGACGTTTCAGGCATGCAAATGAAAAATGCAAATTTTAGAGAATAAATGTAGGGAAGTAAAAAGGATGTCTGTTATTGTTTTGTTTTGAATAATGTGAAACAAATCAGACTGAAAGATCTAAAAAAAAAAAAACAGAATATAGTTCATGATTATTTATCTATTTTCCACAGAACTGACGGATGGATTCTCTTTTCATGAAGATATCGGTGTCCGTGAAGGAACTGAAGGAGGAAACATTGAAGTTGGATGCAGCTTTAAATTTTCTGGAAGAAGGAAGGTCTTCTGTAGAAACGACTGTAAAGATGGAGACATTCTTTGTGAAACCACAGATGTCAGTGCTCAGTGTGGCAGATACAGCATTGAATTGAGAAATACAGTTCTTTATGTGAGCATCACAAATTTGAGAAAGTCTGACTCTGGATCATACACATGTTGGTTGGATAGATACTGGCCTGACAGAGAGAGAGAGAGAGACAGAGATTTTTGCAAAACACTTTATTTACATAATTTTAGTTTTCACAGTTCAACAGTTCAACAAAGTGCTAGTGCATTAAAATCCGAGTATGTTTAAAAAAAAAATAAATAAAAAAATAAATAATAATAATTTATCTGATAAAAACTTGTGCAAAAATTAATTCTTCATCAACAACTGAACAAATTATGTCATTAAAACACCAGCGCTGTTTAAAAGCGTCCAAGTCTCCAATGTGTTTATAAAATCTAAAATCTAGCCAGAGTCTCGCCCTAATGTTTACCAGCCACACTGCCTTGGCCTCCTGCCCCTCTCTGTTCTCCACTGTTTCTTCTGCTAATGTAAATAGCCATTTTTGCCTCACCTGAAAGGTAGTTAAGGAGCTGCCACTTATCTTTTTGTTCTTTTTTGTAGGCAGCTCCCATAATAAAAACCCTCTCAGTAAAAACCACATCAAAAAAACTAAAAACCAATGTTAAAAGAGAGAAGAAGCTTGTGAGCCTCTTACACTCTATAAAAACATGGTAAACAGTCTCTCGAAGGCAACAAAAAGGACAGGTGTTAAGAACAGCAGGATTAAGAACAGAAATAAAAGCATTGGAGGCAATAGCACCATGTAAAATCCTCCACTGGAGGTCGGCAGTCCGTTTTTTGAGGGGAGGTTTATATAAAATCCTCCACTGTGGGCCGGCTCCATTTGCTCCCAGCCTGTTTGACCACACAGTGGGGGGGCGGTTGCACAGTCCGGCCTTGTGGATCGCCTTCACACAGTTCATATACCAGGTTTTTTTGTCCGCTTTGTTTATTGTCAGCTTTTCTGAGTGTGCTATAGCCAGCAGGGGGCCGGTGAGCTCCCCCAGGCCTGGGCTCAGGAAGACTTCAGGGAAGGGGTCTGCAGGGTCCGGTCTGGCCTTTCTTTTACCATAGTCCATGAGGAGGCTCCTCTCTTTCCCCGAAAGCTTCTGGCGCCACAGCTCCAGGAGCCTCCCCGCCACCCGGACAGAGTGCAGGCCCAGAAGAGAGCCCAGGGCCCGGGCATCACGCAGCGCCGGCCCCACTGCATCCACCAGCTGCTGCAGGCACAGGGTCTTTGTTTTGAGCAGCGCCACCGTCAGGCCGGGGGTGACGCTGCTACTGATGTCCAGCTTGGCCCTGTGAATCAATGGCTCTCTCAACAACCAGTACAGAGAGTCAGACTTTGGGCACCTTTTACAGTTAAAAAGGGCCCAAGACTTAAAAACACCCTGATAAAACGGAGGCAGCCCACTTAATTTTAAAAGTTTAGAATCAATTAAAAACAGAGCCGCATCCAGCCCCAGGAAATCTGCACGTCTGAGAATGCAGCTGGCCACATCTCTCCACACTAGATCAGCCGGACCTGTCAGATATTTTTGTAAAAACTGTAGTCTGAAGGTGGCTGTCCGGCTGGCCAGGTGGACGAGGCCCTGTCCCCCCTCCTCCCTGGTTAAAAACAGCACCCCCTGTGGCACCCAGTGTAGACCATCCCAAAAAAAGTCGACCATTTTCCTTTGTAGCTGGGCTAGCAAGCCTGAAGGGGGGTCTACACAGGTTAAGCGGTGCCACAGTTGGGATGCCACAAGGTTGTTTAAAACCAATACTCTACCTTTAAAAGACATTTGAGGGAGCAGCCATTTCCACTTGGAAAGTTTCCCCTCAATTTTTTCTGTGACGGTCTCCCAGTTCTTCTGGACTATGTGTTCTTTCCCGAGGAACACCCCCAGGTACCTAAAGCCATCTGTTCTCCAGGCCAAGCTCTGGGGAAGAACTGGGAGACCGTCACGCCACTCACCGACAGCGAGGGCTTCACTTTTTATCCAATTCACCCTCGCTGCCGATGTTACGCTAAAACGTTTTATAATGTTGGTTAAAATATCTGCATCCCTCTGGTCTTTAATAAAAACAACAATGTCATCGGCGTAAGCACTTAGGACAATGTTGCTATTAAAACCAGGTAAAACCAAGCCCTGTAAGTGGTAGCGTATATTGTTAAGGAGGGGTTCCAGGGAGAGTGTGTAAAGCATGCCGGACAGAGCACAGCCCTGCCTGACGCCTCTACACACCCTGAAAGGAGCACACAGGCCGCCGTTAAACTTCAGCACACTCTCAACCCCGCTGTACAACACTTTGATCTTGGCTATGAACCCAGCGCTGAACCCAAACTTCTCCATAACTTTCCAGAGGAAGTTGTGTTCAACGCGGTCAAATGCCTTTTCCTGGTCTAGAGAAATCAGACCAGTGTTACAGCCCGATGAGCTGGAGACGTCCAAAACATCACGAATGAGGTGGACATTGTCCACCATGGACCTGCCGGGCACACAGTAGGTCTGGTCCCGGTGGATGACCTGCTCCATAGCCTTCCCCAGCCTGGAGGCAAAGAGTTTGGACAGAAGCTTGTAATCCACACACAGCAAAGACACAGGGCGCCAGTTTTTGATGTCCTGCAGGTTACCTTTTTTTGGGAGCAAGGTGATTACGGCTCTCCTGCAGGACATGGGCATTGAGCCAGAGGCCAGACTTTCATTAAAAACATCTAAAAGATCTTTTGCAAAGATGTCCCAGAAGGCTTTATAAAATTCTACACTCAGGCCGTCTATGCCGGGAGCCCGCCGCCCTTGCATGCCCTGCAGAGCGGCCTTCAGTTCCTGCATCTGTAACGGCCCGTTGAGCTGTGAGTTTGTCTCCTCAGAGACCTGAGGCAGTCCATTACAGAACTCCTCCATCAGAGCTTCCTCCTCCTCATATTCACTTGAATAGAGTGCCGAGTAAAAGCTCACAGCTCGCCTTCTTATCTGGCTTGGCTCTGTTAATGTTTGCCCTGTGTCTGCTAAAAGTGAGTGGATTACCCTCCCCTGCCCACTCCTCTTCTCCAGGCCGAAGAAGAAACTAGAGGAAGCATCCATCTCCGTGATGGCTTGAAACCGGGACCTGACCAGTGCACCCTGTACTTTAACATCCAACAGGTCGGCTAAAGCTAGCTTTTTGACTTTGAGGATTTCAATATATCCTCGATTTGCTGTGGACTCGCTCAATCTTTCTAGTTCCACTATATCAGTCTCCAGGTCTTTCATAGATCTGGTGATGTCTCTGGTGACATTGAGGGTGTGCTGTTGACATAAAAGTTTAATCTCAGTCTTACCATGGTCCCACCACTGCCTAAGACTGTTAAACTCACCCTTCCTCTGTCTAAAAACATCCCAGAAATAAATAAGAACCTCTTTAAAATGTTTATCAAATGTTAAGACTGAATTAAAATGCCAATAAGCACTTTTAGGTAAAATGTTTTGAATAAAAACATTACACAAAAGTAAAGAATGGTCAGTAAAACCGGCAGGAACAATACTGCACATTTTGAAAATATTAAAATGATGCTTAAAACAATAAATACGGTCTAGTCTAGCTGAGGAGATCCTACTCTCTCTGAGGTGGGACCATGTGTACTGTCGGCAGTCTGCATGCATCCTTCTCCACACGTCCACCAGGCCATGAGAATAGACCAGCTGCCTCAGAACATGTTGGGAAACTGGATGTGGCTCTTCATGGTTGCGATCTAAAGATGCATTTTCTGTACAGTTAAAATCCCCACCCAAGAATAAAAAATCCTCCGAGGCACAGCCATTTAAAACCTGGTTAACTTTTTGTAAAAACAGCTTCCTCTCTGCACCGATTGTTGGAGCATACACATTGATAAAAACTGCAGTAAAAAGGTTGAACCGTGCTTTAATTAAAAGCAACCTCCCCTCGATAAAATGCTCGACCTCCAGTGAAACCGGAGTGAAAGACTTGGAGAGGAGAAAGCCAACTCCTCCACTAAGAGAAGTGTTGTGACTTAAAATGACTTCCCCCTCCCACTCTCTCCTCCAGTCTGCCTCATTGGTGCTATCACTATGTGTCTCCTGTAAATAAAAAACATCAATATGTTTCATTTTGGCCGTTTCATATATAGCTGCTCTTTTTTTTGACTCTCTGGCTCCATTTATATTCAAACTTCCCACTCTAAAATTATCCATAAGTGAGAAATTAAGAACAAAAATAAAAATCAATAAATTAATTAAAACACACATTGGAGCTCTTCCCGTCATCATTGTTCAGTTGTTTTCT